>NW_013952719.1:70154-75902 GCF_001266775.1 Austrofundulus limnaeus | reverse complement strand
GTGTTTATATATGTTAATGCCAGATGACTAAAAACTTTAAGATTTGGTGACTTGTATGTTTAGGCTAGTAAACCCAGAATGCACTTTTAATGTATTGCAAAACAAATCAGTGAATGCATTAGTGAAAGGAAGTAACACAATTTTAGTGTTAAAAATGCACTTTATTGTCATAAAATAGCACTATATAAAGTAAAAATTTAACACTTGGAGTGAAAAGGAGTAACACCATTTTGAGTTAAAAGTGCACTTTATACAGTGTTATAAAATAACACCAATAGTGTCAAATATTTAACACTATTAAAGTGTTAAAATATTAACACTTTTCAAAGTGTAATTTTAACTCAGAATCCGTGAGAATTATATAAACTCAGAAAAAGTGTTAAATTTAACACTCTGCGAGTTGAATTAACACTCCCATTTTTGCTGTGAACACAGTATTGTTTACACCAAAGCAGTTAAACTGGTTCACCCACTAATACAAGCCAATAAATCTACTTGGTTGTCAGAGTGTTTATCCTCATTGCCCTGAGGTTTACAACGAACACAGAACAAACATGACCTGTAGGAACTAACTATCACTCCCTCTTAACAGACAAGCCTGAAAGCAACTGGTCAAAAAGCTGGTTTCACACTATGCCTGAAACAAAAGTGACAAAAAGAGTTCCAAAACAACCTGGAGCTGAATCCACAAAATCATCATGAGTGCCACCCATCAGATGAACAGAGTGCCTATTACACATATTGGTGATGGAGTGTGCTCAAAAAACGATGATGCAGTGATGTTTTTTTTTCCTTTGGTAGACTGAAAAATTGCATCACAGCTTACTTAAGTGTTTGTGATTATGCATTTCTTGTTTCTTACTGTTCCCAAGCGATTATCTTACTCATCAGTTTTATGAAGGGCATGAATTGTTACACAGCTTTTACACAATAACAATTTTTATTAATTCACTGCTGCTGACAAAATGTGTCCTCATTGCCTTTTAGAGGGGCAAAGGTCCTCCAAACATCCTGTCAGCTAAGATGACCCACTGGGTCAAACCTCTAAATGTTCTGGTCATTCTCTACAAGCTGCCAGCTGTTTGACGCTACAAGCCAAATTTAATTTCAAACTCTAAAACTAAGACCAGTTTTCTACATTCTCAAACTTCACATTATTTTCATATTTAGAAGAAATAGGTTTCAGAGTATTTAGACTTTAAAGCTAAAGTTGTTCAGTTTTTACTCCATGGCAAACGTTATAACTGCACAGAATACAACAAAGTTAATTGAAAACACCTTCAAATCTGTCTGTGTCTCACCAACAACAGCTGGCAGGTGGATTTATTCTCACAGCCATGCAAAATGAGTGAACAGCTGTAGCACGCAGACTGAAAAAAAAACTTGCTAAGCCCTTTAATTTTTACGTGAAATGGCTGTTAGATGGGCCAACTATTACCTACAGTTATGCTGAATGAGGTGGTGAGCAGCGGTTAGAGCTGCCACCCCACAGGTTCACCTCACTCTTTTCTGGGTGGAGTTCATGTTCTCCCTGTGTGGGTTTCCCTCTGCTGACCTCATGCATGTTAGGCTAATTGGCAACTCTAAATTAGGTGAGAGTGAGAACATAAATGGTTGTTTGTCTCTGTGTGACCCTGTGTTTGGCCTGCGACCTATCGAGGGTGTACCCCTGTGACCCTGCAGACAGGCAAGTAAAAATGTGTTAAACAGGTTTTCGGTGAAGTTGATGAATATTTTTGTCTTGAAAACAGAACAGGGATGCTAAACACAAACAAAAAACTCACGTAAAAAGTCCACTAGAATTATGATCTTTGCAAACAGACATAGAATTCTGATCCTATTTGTTTGCAATGTTCCTCATCAAAGACAAAGTTAACCTTAAATAAGAGGTAACTAGGTACGTTTACTTCGTTACATTACTTACATTTCTTTTTTTTTTTTTTTGAGGAGTAGTATTTTACCAAGGACTTTTTCATATAGTCGCTTTTACTTTTATTTTGTTACATTTAAAACCTAAAAATGATACTTTTACTGTAGTTCTTTACTTTAAAATTCAGCACCTTGTTAGAAAATTAAACATGTCCTAACTCATCATGTAAGGAGTTGTTTATGTGCTCTAAAAAATTAAGTGTTGAATTTACTCAACCAAACTGGTTCCACTAAACCTAGGGGAGTAAATCAGAATCAGAATCAGAAAGAGCTTTATTGCCATTGTCAGTGATAAACACAGAAGAATTTGCAGTTTAAAACATCCGTTTGGAAAAGACACATAACAAACATGGGAGAACGGATGTCCACGGTTTTTGCACTAAGGTGTGCTACCCTTTGCATCTTAAAATACACATAAAGTGATTAAAAAAGAGCTCTGATCCTATGTTTTCACATAAACACAGAACCATGCACTCAAAAAACCACTCTGCATAGTGCAAGGCAGTGAAGGAGGGGAGGGGGTGGGGGGGACAAACACAGTGTATGGGGTGGGTTTCAGCGGAGCCGGTGACATTAGTACTCCGTGTAGGAGCCAATCAGAGACCTCCTCAATATACAGCAATACACATTTTCTTTAAAAAGAAAAATAAGTATATTGACTCAACTTGGTTTAGAAGAACCAGTTTTGGTTAAGTAAAATCAACAGCTTATTCCTTAGAGAGTTGGGTAAAAGTATTTTTATTTTTCTGATTTTTGTGAACAGTTTTCTAACTTTTACTTATATACTTTTCTCATTGGTGAAATTTATTTTTACCAAAGTCATTTTCTGTTAGGGTATTTTTACTTTTAATTTTAATTATTTTTTTCAAGTACCTCCACCTAAAATTAGTTGGGAGTACTTTATTAATACAGCGGGTAAAATAAGTATTGAACACATCAACATTTTTCTCAGTAAATATATTACTAGAGGCGCTAATTACATGAAATTTCCACCAGTTGTCGGTAACAACCCAAGTGATCCATACATACAAAGAAATCAAACCATAAATGTCCAGAAATGAAGTTATTTGTAATAATGTGGAATGGCACAGGGAAAAGGTATTGAACACATGAAGAAAGGGAGGTGTAAAAAGGCATGGAAAGCCAAGACACCAGCTGAACTCTCTCAGTAATTAGAAAACAAGCCTGCCCCTTGTCAGTGCAAGTTAATATCAGCTGGTTCAGTCCCAAATGATGGCCAGGTATCACACAAGAACCATCTGATGATGGGTAAAAGTAAAGAGCTCTCTCAAGACCTTCACAACCTTATTGTTGCAAAGCATAATGATGGCATCGGTTACAGAAGAATGTCTAAACTTCTGAAGGTTCCAGTGAGCACTGTTGGGGCCATAATTCAGAAGTGGAAAGAACATTATTTCACCATAAACCGACCACGACCAGGTGCTCCTCACAAGATTTCTGACAGAGGAGTGAAAAGAATTATCAGAAGAGTTGTCCAAGAGCCAAGGACCACTTGTGGAGAGCTTCAGAAAGACCTGGAATTAGCAGGTACGATTGTTTCAAAGAAAACAATAAGTAATGCACTGAACCACAATGGCCTGTATGCACGCTCACCACGCAAGACTCCACTGCTGAAGAAACAGCATGTTGAAGCTCCTTTAAAGTTTGCTGCACAACATTTAAACAAGCCTGTGTAATACTGGGAGAATATAGTCTGGTCAGATGAGACCAACATTGAACTGTTTGGATGCCAGAATACACATCATGTTTGGAGGTCAAATGGCACTGCACATCAGCCCAAAAACACCATACCAACAGTGAAGTTTGGAGGTGGGAACATCATGGTGTGGGGCTGTTTTTCAGCATATGGTACTGGCAAACTTCAAATAATTGAAGGAAGGATGAGTGGAAAAATGTACAGAGACATTCTTGATAAAAATCTGCTTCCATCTACCAGGATGATGAAGATGAAACGTGGCTGGACATTTCAGCAAGACAATGAGCCCAAACACAAAGCCAAGGAAACTCTCAGTTGGTTTCAGAGAAAGAAACTAAAGCTGCTGGAATGGCCCAGCCAATCACCTGACCTGAATCCAACAGAAAATCTATGGAAAGAACTAAAGATCAGAGTTCATAGAAGAGGTCCACGAAACCTTCAAGATTTGAAGACTGTTTGTGTGGAAGAATGGGCCAAAATCACACCTGAACAATGCATGCGACTGGTTTCTCCATACAGGAGGCGTCTTGAAGCTGTCATTGACAACAAAGGCTTTTGTACAAAGTATTAGATAAATTTCAGTAAGTGTGTTCAATACTTTTTCCCTGTGCCATTCCACATTATTACAAATAACTTCATTTCTGGACATTTATGGTTTGATTTCTTTGTATGTATGGATCACTTGGGTTGTAACCGACATCTGGTGAAAATTTCATGTCATTAGCACCTCTAGTAATATATTTACTGAGAAAAATGGTGACGTGTTCAATACTTATTTTACCCGCTGTATAATCAAGTCAAAAGATTTGAAAGTCTTTCAGCAGAGGTGAGAGTAAGCAGATTTATCTAATTCAGATATTCTTTGCAACTCTCATCTAAACCATTTCAAAAACAAACTGATTAATTCTCTAAAACAAATAGCTCTACGGATGCTTTCATAAACAAACATTAGTCTGAAGGGGTTTAATAAAGACCCGTGCATGGGGACACTCTTATTGTTGTCAGGCAAAAAGCTGACACAGAGAAAATGTAATTGGAGATTATTGCACGGTGGTGTTCAGAGGATCTCTTACAATGCAGGCACTATAAAATCGAGTTTGGAAAATGAGATCCCCAGATATATTTTGTTCCTATCGCTCCGTGTCAGTATGGTGTTTGTGATGCTCCCGTTCTGGCCCCATCGTCGTTCTGCCAACGAGATGTGACAGCAGGGCTGATGGATGGTACAAAGACATCCAGCAGAGATAAACAGGCGAAGGACTGGACATGAGTACACAGCTTGGAGCATAGCAAGACATTCAGCAGGAGGTGGGGGCTGGGTCCCACTTGCTGCCACTCACCAGCTCTCAAAAAAAAGGCAGGAAAAACAAGATAAAAAATGTAACTGCAGTCATGAAGTTGCTTTTTTGTTTTTGCACTCAACAACAAGAGCGATAGTCAAGAAAATAGGTTTAATTTGAGGCTTTTGTGACATGAATTTGTTACCTTGGATAAACTCTGGCTAGATCTTGTTTTGTTTTTTCTTAAGCTGATGCAACGCCAAATTGTTCAACAATTGGTTGTAGTTTCATGACCAGCATGAGTGGAATATTAGAAATCATGAACAAGAAAGTGAAAAAAAAATTTATAAAGGGTTTTATAACTAGTAGTTAGAAATACAGTATATAGCCAACTCTTCTGCTAATAAAGAAGAAGTGCAGCCGTGGTTGTCTGATCAATGCATTTCATTAAAATCTATGTTTTGGATAAAGGAGCTGATGAGGTCAGCTCAAAGTAAAAATCAGCTCCCTGTCGCAAATCAGGCTGTAGAAAAATGTTCATAAAGAGTTTTCTCCTGTGGCCTGTGTGTACACTGATGCTGTGTGTTCTTAGTCACACCCCGCCCACACACACACACACACCACCACAACAACTGCCATCCTGTTTCTGAATGAGTTACGTTCAGGCTGTATGTGGGATGATAAACCGAGCCACGCCTCATACTCACTGTGTGACCAGATTACGCTGCCCCACTCAATCAACACCAGTGTCCCACCCACACCTCCAGCTTTTCTTCTGCAACACACACACACACACACACACACACACACACACACACACAC
>NW_013952719.1:67619-69419 GCF_001266775.1 Austrofundulus limnaeus | reverse complement strand
CACACACCAGTATCATTCCCTGTTAAGGCTCCCATTAATGCTCACCTTGCAGCGAGTTCCCAGCCTGCAGCACTCTACGCAATGATTTACAGCTGCTGGAGCTGCAGGATCATCTGGACCACAACCACTAACACAGCATTAGACCTTGCAGCTTTTTCCTCTCACTACACGCCTTTTGTTCCCTGTGTAAATCTTATTTATTTGCAAACATATACCCACTGTGCCTTAAACATTTACAAAAAAAAATAAAAATAAAAAAATACTCAGTCTTGAGCTTTACTCGTATCTTTTGGGCTTCACACTAACATTTTCACACCAAGAGACATTTATGCTGGAGTTAGCTATTAAAGTGTGTCAGTAATTAAAGGAAAAACAAAGGTTTCTTAATGTGGCACACAATATAAAATAACTAAATAAATTATTTATAATGTTTTATCGAGATTAAAGACTTAAATCATTAAAAAAATCAATAAATAAAGGGTTGCAACAACTGGGCAATTAAGGCCTGACACCTTTGTAAATAGTTCAAATAAAAGATTGATAAATATTTTTGTCTTTATTCCTCTAAATCCAAATGGACAATAGTATGAACACATAGACCTTCATTTAAGACAAAAAACTTATTATTTCAATGCAGTTTTTTATACTTTAAACTGCATTTCTGCCTAAACCTCCTCTATAGGACTGCCCCGTCTGAAAACACACGCATGTTGACTCCGGATTTTTCCCAACAAAATAGATGCTAATAACATAACTCACCTTGATGTAAATGTATTTTTCTTTTGGTTGTGTAGAGGTTTTAAATGCAGATCTGCATTTTCTTAATTACCTGTGCCTCTGGTTAAATTTGTCTCTAAAGGGCCTGCTGCAGCACCATGTGTGTGTGTGTGTGTGTGTGTGTGTGTGTGTGTGTGTGTGTGTGTGTGTGTGTGTGTACAAGTGTGTACTGCGTAATGTGAACCAGGTGAAACATCTGGTGTCATATAAAAGGTGTTGGATCACTAAAAGGCAAAGTCATACAAATCTCAAAATAGCAGCAGATGTAGGAAGGGTGCTGTGGAGGTCAGCCTCTGCAGTCTGAACACTGTCCAGCAGGAGGCAGTGTTGACATTGTTAAATATCAAACTGAGTCAGCACATTAAATGTTTACCCCTCATTAACTTGTTACACAAACCTCTGTAGAGCACATTTCTGTTAAGCAAAATATGAATATATAGTGTGATTTGATACTTTTTTTTCCAAAGTATGTGAGCAGAATCATTTTATGAAGTGCTATAAAAATGCAAAGTGATCACATTGATTTACTTTGGGCCTCAAGTTCCATTCCTGGCTCTTAAAAGCTAAACTATTCAAAGGTTTATTTTTGTGTGAGTCGGTGCAGTGCATAGCAACTGTTTGATGAGTCAGTGCATGCTGCTATCCTTCTATTAAATTCTGTTGTGCAGAGGAGCACTTCTAATAACTGCAGTTAAGATATTGCTTACTCTACAAAAATCACTTTAGGGCTCATGAGTTGTGTGCTCACAACATTTACACAACTCTAAGGAATAGCCTTGCACATAAAAAAAGATATGAAGATGTATTTATTTGCAAATCAAAATTCAGTGTCTAATAAAAGCACAAATGAATAGAAAGTGACTCCTCCTCTGGCCAGGAGATGGCAGACTAAACCAAACTAAATATTTAACTCCTCAATCTGAAAACATTTCTAAATAATATGAATAGCAAGAGAGCAAATGAAGAAACTAATTATTTGAGCTTAGCTTCATTTAAAGTGTCAATAATAATAACAATAATAAC
>NW_013952719.1:46574-67479 GCF_001266775.1 Austrofundulus limnaeus | reverse complement strand
TAACAAAGACCTAGAAAAGAAGTAAAATTACTTCCTCTAAATGAGGCGACTAAAGTCATAAAATCCAGTTCCACAAGGGGGCAGTAGTGGCTCATGAAGTGTAAACTGCAGGAACAGAGTTGACTTTTTCTGCTTTACGTTCTTTGCTCGAGTCTGTCCTCCTAGCATTGTTTCATTGGGACTAATTAAAACGGCCCTCATCAAAAGCCAAATGTTAATGATTGATCTGGTTCGTTCCCTCACTGCCACTAAAATGACTGTGATGGGTCAGTTTTCTCTAATTGGTCAAAGTCAAAACAAAGTTTATGCTGAAATAATTCAGACATTAAATACTTACGGCCTCTCCTTTATTTGCCTTTTATCTCAGATCCCTTTATCTGCTTTCTTTACGCTCTCTGTGAACTGACGGCTCCATAAGTCTGCCTAACCCCCTTTCACACAAAGCTAAAGTTTTAAATGGAACCCTTTCCGAAACATTGCACTAAATAAACAGTAAAAGCATGAACAGACTTTTTTAAGGGTGCATTTGTTACAGCTACAGAGATTACAGTAAAAGATTTGACTGCAAGTGATTTTGGGAGGGTGTGTGTGTGCAACAAGGAGACAAAGATACCAAAGGATGTCACTATAATTCCTGTGCAGAAGGAGTCAGGCAACACATGAGGAGAGTAATCATATGGAGATGATGGTGGTGGCTTTGTGATTAATGGGCCCATTTTCTTGGCACAGCTTGGATAGTGGGCCTACTTGGCCCCATTAAGGAGAAGCCCAAAGCCACCCGGTTCTGCTGTATGCCATTCATCAGGCGAACACGAGCAATAGAAAAGCTTTAATCTCCGGAGACATGAAATATGCACTGAGAAATAGAGAGAAACGCACTCCTGGATTTGTCTTGTTTTGCTGTTTGCCATGATATATGCATCTTTCTGCCCGCGTGAATACCTGTGTGAGAGGGGTGTCCTGCCTGCAGCAGTGAGATTGGGAGGGGAGACAAGGCCGAGGAACTGCGAATAACAAATGTGCCAACCTGCTGTGCAGAACTGGAGGGGGAAAACAAAAAAAAAATAAAAACTTGTGCTTATTTCCTTCCTTACTTAATTGACTACAGGGAGCTAGCATGGCAAACACTGGCCCCGACAGTTGCAGAGGCACGCCAGTCCCCCCTTTTAGAGAAAATATGCAAATCCACTGTTAAATTTCATTTTCCTAATCCCTTTAATCAGAAACAGGGGAATAAAGCCAGCTGGTAGGAACCCATGTTAAGATGTAATTAAGCATCTGATTGAATTTCAGTGCATACCGGAGTGTGTGTGCCAAGGCAGGAGTAGGAGGGGGGTAGATGTACACCAGACTGAGCATCGAGGTTGGTGGGGGGGACACATTGCCCGCCGATGGGGGACCTGGAGCTCACTGCAGGCCTGGTATTTTCCAGCATGCTCCACCGCATGAGTGAGCAGCGATCAGAGGCACATTTTTATACATTGCTATGAAGTCACCCATGTCAATCATACCCCTGCTGACTCTGGAATGGTTTTCTCCCGCTTGCGACTCAAAACAAGGTCCCAGAAAACCCCTCTGCCCACAAGTTGTTTCTATCTGCAAATATTTGAGGATAAGCAGCGAACAGGCCATTACGATACACTGTTTGCTTGTTAAGAGAATAATAACAGTGTTTTGCTCCTGCGTCTCAGTCGACACAGGTTTGCTTCCGCCGCACACTGCTCGCTCGGTGTTTGTGTTGACAGGTTTACTTCATGCACAGCTGGGTACTGAGCAGATATGTGGTCCAATATATGTAGCTCACAAAACAGCACATGAGGGAAAAGGAAACATAGGAACAATAAAATACGAGAGCTGCCCGAAAATGTGTTTTGTCCGGAAAGAAAACAATAAGAAGTTTCATTTGCGGGGAGCTCGAGGAGGCCGCTTGGATATCAGAAAAAATAATTAGGGTCTTTTATTACCCACCTGTGGCGCTCTGAAGAAGAGCAAGAGATTAAAACCAGGGGGGGAAGTGGGACAAAGACAGGTGACAGAAGCCAACAGGTCATCATGTCTGCGCCCTCTCGCTGTCCTTTCTCAGTCATCATTCGCCTTCGCTCCGGTGCTATGGCTGTCAGAGCCGGGGGCCCATCTGCTGAACAAGCTGCCCGATGACAAACTCAGTTAAAGATGGCTGAAGCTGCAGACCCATGACCTCAACAGTCTCAAACACTTTTACTCAAAATAATTCAACAATAGAAAAAAAGTCAAAATTTGGCAATGTAACTATTTCTGACAGCTTATTGATTTTTCAAAAATACATTTCTAAATCAATAAAAGCTTTGTTATGAAATTGTATTTTCAGTCATCGTTGTCTTTTGCATAATATTACCTACATTGCTGATTTCATTAAAGGGATCCCCGATTAGTTGTAACATAAGACTTTGTTTAATAAACATATATTTTAACTGTGAAATAGAGACTGTAAAAATACTGTAGGCTGTTCAGTTTTTATAATTTTTAAACTAAAAGTTTAAAAATATAGTACATGGACAGGGCCTTTTTATTTACATGCAAAGCCTTCTGGGTAAATGATGACATGGATAGGTCATAGGTGCAAGGCTACTAGCGAGCTATATCCACCCTGAAGGTTAATCTTGGACAATATCTGATGATTGYCTCTTTTAAATGAAACCAGAGAGCGTTGACAGAGAGGAGAATGTAGAAATACAGTAACAGCCTGTAACTGAAAATATGGATGGGGGATCTCAGTTTAGCTTGTTTGCCGCATTAGCTCTGAGCTAAAACATATAAGGCGGTAGCATCAGTGCTAGAACAAAGGCTAACAGGCTAAGCTGAGGTTCTTCTTCCATGAAGCAGCTCTGTTGTCCTCCATCDATATTTTCAGTTACAGGCTGAGTCATTTCTACCTTCTCCTCTCTGTCAACGCTCTCTGGTTTCATTTAAAAGAGCAAATCGTCAGATATTGTCCAAGATTAAACTTCAGGGTGGATATAGCTCGCTAGCAGCCTCGCACCAATGACCTATCCACGTCATCATTTACCCAGAATGCTTTGCATGTAAAAAAAATGGCTCTGTCCATGTTAAAATATATTTTTAAAAATGTACAAAACTAAACAGCCTACAGTGTTTTTACAGTCTTTATTTTACAGTTAAAATGTATGTTTATCAAATAAAGTCTTATGTTACAACTAATTGGGGATCCGTTTAAAAGCAGCTCTTAGAAAGCAGCCTCATATATTTTCTACCACCTTTCACAGCTCTGTGCATTGCAGTAATAAAGCAGACGAAAGAGTGCTGAACTGAAAGCAGACAAAAAAAGGTGTTTCTTGCGTTTGTGTGCACTGACAGATTTAATACCAGGCTTTCACAACTATTTACTGCATGTGTACACAGCTATAGATAGTTCTTTGTCCAGAAACAACAAAGAGAAGTGGAACTGCAATATGTTTGTTTATAATTCATTGTTCGAGATGGGGCAGCCTTTTGTCAGGGAGACAAAAAGGGACAGAGGTAAGCAGTGGTTCAGTGGAAGGTGATGTATGATCAAACGCGAAAGCAGTATTGATTTTCCTGAATTGTGTTTGCTCCGTTTGCCACTATTAAATATGGATTCTGCTCAACTGCCATCTTGACTTTGTCTTGAAATTGACACTCTCTCTATAAAGGGGCTGTAGTTTTTTCAATAAAAGCCCTGTGTCAAGAGGAAGATCGGTGTGACACAGCTAGAGATGGTGCATTTGATTTTCTTTAGATGCAGCGCGTCGATACCTCGCACCAACAATTGGACTGAACAGCAAGTAAGAAAGGAGGGAAGAAAAATGTGTTAGAAAATGCTGATTCGCTTTCATCGTAATTGTAAATGTGTTCTTGCCTTTATTTATGCAGAGGCACAAAAGGTCAGGACTTATTCTACTGCACAACTAAATGAACAAGTCCAGTAAAAATACATTTTTTTGGTTAAACTTTGCAGTCTAGTCTCCAGTGATCAAGAAATCAAATCTCTTTGTCCAGTACAGTTCATAGTTATTGCAGCTCAACATCAGCGGTCAATGTGTTTAAATGTCGTAGAAGCAGAAAATTTAAAGTGGCACTATTAAAGCCGAAACTGTGCAATTATTTTGTTTCACAAGACACTAGTTCATATTTTTTAAGAGCAATGACATTTCTGTGGACATTATTAAAACATAACCTTCAGCCAATACCAGCTCTATATTACAGAGCAAAATCCAGAACAGAAAGCAGTGAAATGAGCATTCAGTCAGAACCATATAATAAACAATATCCTGCAGTTAAAACATCACGTCTGACTCCACTGAAAGAGGAGGATGTTTGTGCACTGCTACAGCGACAAACATAGTCTGCAGCGCAGATAATGGTCAAACATCCCATTCAATGCTCTTTCTGCTTTTGTCTGCAGGTGAATAAATCTAGGTTGATGCTCATCTAACGTACTGTTAAAAGCCATTGCCTGTAACAAATTGCACATTACTATGGACGCCACGTCCTTGCGAGGCCGTTTCAGACCTGTTTGTTTGTTTAGTGCTCCTTCCTAACCAATAAACCATTTTAAAAAACAAATACAGCTGCTGGACAAGAGAAATAAGAATTATTTGTCACTTTGGGAGCTAGCAGACTGGCTGTAGGTGACAAGGCAGTTTTTACAAAGCTTTTTTTTTTTTTTGTTTTTTTTGTTTGTTTTTTTTTGCTGTGAGGAAAGAATATTAGGAACAAACTAACAGAGGCTTATAGTAATGAGGGCAGTTGTGTCCTTGGGGGGAGACACTTCACCCACATTGCCTACTGATGGTGGTCTGATGGTGGTGCAGGTGCATGGCAGCCCCTCCCTCTGTCCGTGTGCCCCAGGGCAGCTGTGGCTTCAAGCTCACCAGCCTCAGTGTGTTAACAGGTGAATGTCTGAAGAGTAAACCGTGTTGGGGTCCAGAGGGACTTAAAGTTATATAGGAGTTCAGTTCATTTACTATAATGAAGTACATTTTGTCACAGTAATTCATTCTTTTGAGGATCTGTAATTTTACCAAGTATTTTTATTGTAACTTTTACTTTGATTTTGTTGTATTCAAAACATAAGAATGATATGCTGAATGAATGCTTTAAAAACTTGTTACACACTACAAATTGAGATATGATCAGAACTCATGAAATGAGTTGTTTATGCACTGTAAAAAAGTATTGAATTTATTCATCCAAGTAATGTCAACTAGTTCCACTTTTAAAGAAAACTTGTCAATTTACTCAGACGACATAACTCGGTCAAACAAATTCAATACTTAATTTCTTAGAGTACTTCTATTTTCCTGATTATTATGAGCAGTTTGTTAACGTTTACTCAAGTACTTTTATCTGATAAATACATTTTTAAGAAAATAAATTTCTGTAAATGTGCTCATTTTACTTTGTTTTTTTTCCCAAGTACTTTAAACACCTCTGCAAACTACCATACTATAATATAAAACAATCAATTTAAACAACATGAAAAACATACACATGAAGACACAGAGGTGCTTCGAAGGTAACTTTGAGTTTAAAATAATTTTTGGTTGTTGTGGCCCAAATGATTGACTGACTTTCAATTTTATTATCCTATTGGCGATTTGAGCCGCCAACCTCCTCTACAGCACTAGAAGCCCAACTTTTAATTTTAATATTGTCTTCATAGCAGGTCAAAGGTTTGCATGGCAAAAAGTCAACAACATTATACAATGAAGAAGCAAAACAAACGATCAGTTTCTGATACCAACTGATTTGTCTGTTTTCCTCCATAAAATTAAATACTTGCCACTTTGAATTTCTGTGCATATTCACACAATTTAAAGGGGCAATATTATGTGTTTCTCAGGTCTATTTTTAAACTCTGTACCATAATAAAAGTAACTACGTCACCTTCAGTTGTTATTAAAATGTTGTTTATATGTTTAAATAGAAAATAAACTTGACTTCTCATCATATCTGTTTCTAAACGCCTTGAAATTGGCCTCTGTCTCTTTAAGAACCTCCTTCTGTCCCGCCCATTTCTGCACGGGGTCAAGTGGGTGTGTGGGTGTGCTCTGTGATGAGGAAGCTCAGTTTGGAGACACAGCCCAGAGGAGGAGCTGGTCCTAATAGGCAGTTCTAGTCCCAACCGGTCGTTTTTACTCCCCTGCCTGGGTGCCTACAGGACACTACAGGATTTCTCAAACATGCACGAATGAGTCAAAGCAAGATTCTGGGCATGTTTTTGATGAGAGTATAGCATTAAAACATGATGTAAAACTCAAAAAAGTTGATTTGACATGATATTGCCCTTTTAAAGTAAAAATGGTGCCCTGAAATAAATCTAACATGACGGAATTTAGAAAACATAGCCTTAATTAAACTTATTCTTACAATATACCAATTTTCAGTCCTACTCATAACTCACTACCCTGAAAGTTAGGGCACAGAATTAAAGTTTCACCATAAATACAGTACATGATGCAGAGCTCATCTTTATAAACACGTGTTTGTGTGATTATACAGAGGGTGCCAAGTATCTGATTAAGCTTTTAATATCAGACAACAGTTTCTGTCAGGGGTTGTTGAAAACAGTAAGCAGAGGGTCTGAGGGCAGCCTGATGCACATTAAAATCCACAGATTTTGACCTTCAAATTAGTATACATAGGCTCGTAGATGCATCTCCACCGAATTATGCAGACACACACATCAGTAAGTATATGCTCATACAGGTATGTCACCACTACAAAGCCACTCTCATTATTCTGTGTCCCCTGACATTTCAGCGCCGCAGAGCTCCCATATTAATCTTGAGCCAAGCGTCTCCTGTTCCCTGCACATTCTTGCCCCTAATGACAGTTTTATCATAACTTATTATTGCAACCCCAACCCTGAGTTGAAATTATGTAAATGCTGCGTGTTTGGTGCGCAAAACATCTTTATGTTTTGCTCAATGGCCACTCAAGCGGCAATCTAATTCTGCTCAGCGACAGCCTAAATGAATCGGCTTGTTACGGTTTGAATAATGGTCTAAGCTGTGGGAGACGCGGGGTCGGCTAGCTGAAGGTTGAGAAGGAGAGACCCACTTAGTTAGATGCCGCCTTATCGGATTGTACCTCCGCCTCATTCATTACCTTCCATCACTTCCCTTATTTGCAATAAGCAATATCATTACAGGATGATTTGCCTCAAACGTGGGGTTGAAGTAACATCAAGAGGCAGAAATAACTGCTCCAAGAGTTGTAATTTGGGCTGCAATATAGGCTGGTAATAAAGCTTCAGATTCATTCACCCACACACCCTGCCCACACATCTACTTTGCTCTCTTTGTTTTGCCTCTGTCTCCTTTTCACACACGCATTAGGGCTGGCAATGATGCTCAGAAGAACTCTTTGGGTGCAATGGGATTTCCTTGAATTCACAACATTTTAATTGCCATTAAAACCTATCAAGATATCCACACTTTTTGTTTCTGTTTATTTCAATGTTACCTTGAAAATGTCATTCTTTTTTTCTCTTTTAATTCAGCTGCTTGGTTTAAGGTGTCCGTCTGTCTCTGTTTCAGAAACTTCCTCACTCTTCTCATTAGCTTAATTGCAGTCAGAAACACCAGACCCAATTGGTTACCTGAACAGTGTCACATACCTGCTTTCTAATTAAGTCCAAGTTTTGTATTTTGCTGCATAAGAACTGTTCTTGCAGTCTTGGTATGTGGAAGACCTCAGAGGTGACGCATTATATCTGCAACAAGAATGATCTTTGAATTTATACATTAAAAGCTTTCACCCCGGCCAGTTATCCTTGTAGCAAAGTCAATATATATACTTAGGAAGTCTCAAAAGGAGACTGTGATAAAACTCAAGTAAGCAGAAACCTTGAGGGTAGTTAATACTGCCGGATTTTGACAAGCCCATAAATCCCCAAACCATTCCTGCCACTATGTGGTAAACCACTGGTAGGCAAGTCAAGCATCTCACTGGTCTCCCACAAGATGGAATCCTATCCTTCGTAATTAGATAAATATCCCCTATCCACTGTTTTAGTGCACTCTAACACAGCTAAGTGTATGAGTCCTTACAAATTAGCTGCTTGTGCTAAAATTAAAAAGATCACAGACCTATTTTGAAAACTAAGCCTACACCCCATCATCTATCACTCACATATAATGAATTAAGTGCTCCTTCGGAGAAAAAAAACACATTCTAACTGGATTGCAAAGTATAACTTGTGAAATGTCTGCTTGACATTTAGAACCTCACTCTTAATTTTCAGTTCAGAAATGTCACTCTAAAAATAAAGAGTTTCTAAATCCTGCAAAGTGGATTATTTTTCCCTAAGAATAAATTTCAGACCAGTGAGACCAATCTATAAAAACACGGTCGAAGGATTCAGCTGGTGGTGGTAACGATGAACCCTTATTGATGAAAAGCTACTTCACACAAAACATTAGCTGCCTTTTCTCCCACAAAGTGTGTGTAATGGGAATGGGGGGATTGATGTTACTGGGTGAGAGAAACAGATAAGAAACAAAAGGGAAAATAAAGAGAAAGATGGCCTGCTAGAAAGTAAACACACCACACCTGCAAACTAGTCAGAGGTGGGTAGGAGTATATTTCTCCTTGTTGTCTACATGCTCATTGATTGTGAGACTGCTGAGCATCGACACAACAGCCTGCAGGCAGGGACAGATGGGTCAGTGCCACTGCAGCACACCAACACCACCGACTCAGTTTCTGCTGCTTTCAGTCCCAGATGGCACGGTGGACAGGGGACAGTGAATTATGACTGATGCAAAACCACTGGGTAAGCACACTCAAACATTTGTCATCATTTGGGTAGATATGTGGACGACTCAAAAGGCAGTGGACTTTTGATTCAAACCATCTCAGTGGTAAAAACACAGCACTAAAATTCCAAATATACACCCAACATGTGTCTAAATATCTCTAAATTCATTTGCAGAAATGCTAGGGACTTAAAGTCTATTGAGAGAGTAGTTCATGTAGAGGCTGAACTTTTTTCCAGTCTTTAGGAGCGCTTGTTACTTACAAATTGTTGTCTTCCTTGTGTCCAATTTCTAACACACTCTGCTTTTCGAAAACTAAACAGACCATGGCCTTTTACTCCCCCTGGCACACACGCACACACGCGCACACACACACACACACACACACACACACACACACACACACACACCTCTATCTATCTTAAAATACGGGCCACTTCTTATTTTGCAGTCAAGTCTGCATGTTTAGGTGTGGAGCTGGAGTGCTTCTCCTTGGCTCTAGGTCGGGGCTTTTGTCCGCCAGGAATTCTGCCTTCTACAGGCTTCTCAGCACTCTAATGGGGCACCGAGGGAGAGGAGCTTTCAGTCGGGACCATCTACCTCCTGTGGCAAGCTTAATTGGGTATAAAGAGATATAGCCCTCCCTACGCCCTCCACCTCAGGGTAAATCGAATGATATGTTTAAGTAAGAGCTCTAGACGTGGTGTGCAGGTTAAAGTTGCTTTGCCTGGAAGGGAAAGGCAATGTTTACCTATGTCTTTGTCTTCTCGGAAGTGTACAAATCATTGAACCAGCAGATGAACAGTTTTTCCCCATTCTTATGTTTTCAGAAGACCACAGTGGTGCACTTAAGGCTTTGCTGAAATTACCTCTGTTCCGAGGATAAACCGACAAGCGTGCCACTTCTCTCTTGCATCCCTTAATTTCTACCTCAAACTAATAAATCCAGTTAGGAAACATTGTATTTGTAGCAGCATGAGGGTATTTACAGTGGTGCTGGTGATCAAGAAAGGTCCTCACTTACAGGAAAAAAAAAACAACAACCACAATCCCAATACAAAGGAAGATAAATCACTTTAAAGCTGCAGGTCAATGGTATTGGACAATAAATGCTCAGCCTGGATAGAAGTGTTAATGTGTGCTAATACACTAAAAGCCATGGGACCTTTTTTAGGTGATGGACTGTCACCACTAAATTACTGCGTGTGACAGCTTCCGAACTACACTACAGGTCAGGAGAGAGCTACCAGCAATAAACGTTCAAGAGTTTGAGTTTACAAGAAAAACACGATGAGCCACAGATCAAGTGACAGTGTTGTGCAGCTAGATTATTATAGCTAGAAATTGTGTTGTTGGAGGTCAGTTTTTACTTAGTGTTGTGAGGTAAAACAAATGAAGCAATACTTAGCAATCTGAGAAAAATGATGCAATGTAAAAATCAGCTAAACAAAATGCACTTACTTTGGGATCTTTGCTGCACCATGTTACATTTGCTTTGACAGGGCTAGTACAAAACTAAAAATAGCAATGACTTGCAAATATTCAAAGCAAAGACTGCTGCAAAGAACATGTTTCGAAAAATGCTCAATTGCATTTTTTCCTGATACGACTGCATTGGACAAAAAAAAAAAAAGATTCCACTTGCTGATCATGTATCAATTTTTCAACTAGACCAGAGACTGACTGTCAGTGCTGGACCCAGTATAAACTCATATAACAAATGGCAAATCAATACAAAAGCGATCCAGCTCTCATTGGACAGTTAGCAAGAGAACAACAAATGTCAAGAAATGGTGGATGTAACCGCCACATCCAGTCCTCAACATGACTGAAGTGCATGCATAATAAACTAGTGCTTAGGTTCATGTAAAACATGATGGAACACGCAAACAAAGAAGAACATAAAACTGCTACAAATGCTCACTGCAGATGCTGATTTGGTAAACAAGGGAGGGGTTGTTTAACAGAGGACATGTCAGCAGGAGTGATGTGGGCTCTGTCAGCTCCTCACTCACACTCCATCGCAGACTGCTGAGTCAGCGACCTCATCATTGATTAGTTTGCTTCTGTGGGGAATTTTGGCTTAATCCTGTCATGGGAGCAACGAAACCAATTGAATAGAGAAATCAGATGTATAAATAAGCAATGTTCTGCATGAGGGCGCAGAGGAATGACACAGTGACACAGTCACCTTGACATAAGTCCTTATCTCCCCCGCAAGAGCAATCAGCCTCGACTGGAGTTCACACCAACCCCCCCAACTCCTCAAATTCTTTATAACTGTCTCTGGTGTTTTTAAGTAGCATCAACTTTTTCACCGCGTTCAGCTTGAAGCTTTATTTAAAATGGCACAGAGATTTCCTTGTCGTTTTAATTAGCTCCTATAAAAGTATAAGTGTTAAGGTTGCTGTAGAGGTTTCAATAAAGGCTGTAATTGCTACTCTGAAAACTGACCTGTCATTCCTTTATGTTGCTCTCACATGATGTGCAGACTGTTAAAGACTAATAAACTCCAGAGAAATGTTCTTCAAACAGTCTCTCGTGATCCATGAGGAAGACTGTGATCCAGAACCAGTTTTGTTACTTTTATACATTTATATAAACTTTTTAAATGACAAATAAGTTTGATAAAAAAATAAAAGAAGCTGATTTATTTACTATTTAGGTGACAACTTCAGCAGCTTTTTTTTTTGTTTCTACAGCTAATAAAGAACTTAACATGAGAAGCACAAAACTCTAAAGTTACCAAATGTACAAAAAAAAAAAGAAATATAATGATTGTCTAAAATGTGCATGTTTGCACCTCAGACAGTGACTTTGACACTGTTGAGTGAACATTGAATGGCTCTTTACTCATCAGTATGCTTTGCTTAGTGCTCGTGCTGCTTGCTGGGTCAGGAAACATGAGCTCAGCACCTTGGCCTCAAACACAGAATGGCCATGTCAGCACAGTATGAGGACAGTTTCTACCAGGGGTGCGCATATCCGGCATGCTAAAATGTCTACCAAACTTTCCTGTGGCTGCACTGAAAACCAACACTTTCTGCACCCTATAAAAACAAAGAGTGAAAAAAGAAACGTGTGCAGCTTCACCTACAATCAAGGAGTGAAGATGAGCCTCACAGTAGGTGTTTGTGGCCCAAATCCACTCGACACACTTATCATCAATTCCAGCTCTGATGAAGTGATTGCATGAGTGGTGTTTGGGTGCATGGCTGGGAAGGATCAACCGCACATTCTTTCCACAACTCTGGTCAGTCAGAACAAAAATAAATAAATAAACTTAAACAGAAACTGTGAGGAGAAAGCAAAACCTACTTCAAATCACAGTCTGCTGTCAACAAGAATAATCACCCAACACACAAAGGTCTGGTCTGTGCTCATTCGATAAGAGATGCTGAACCTCCTCCATCGCCTGCCCACAATCCATTAAAACTTTCAAGTGTTTCATTATTATATGTTTTACTGAACATCAGCTCTTAAATGTTACTTCATTCATCTCTCCCCTTCAGCACATCATCTAGATCATCTGATCCTGTTTCAAGACAGAAAGAAAAACAGTGAAAGAATCTCAAGAGGAGTTATTCAAGAAAACAGTATTTAGTTTTTGTGAGACCCCCATAAGCCTGAAAGGAAGAAGAGGGTAAAAGCTTAGGATAGTATTAGTGAAAGAGAAATGTGTGCGTAACTGTGTCTCTGTGTGTCCTGCTTTGCAATTTATGACAAAAAGAAATAATTGGGAAAGTTGAAAGCCTCTTCAACCTGTTGTTCATATGGAAATGAGCAGTAATGAAGTCAACACTGTCTACTTGAAATCTCTCTGCAGAGTCAGAGTGATAAAGGGCACTTGAAGTAATTAATTTCTGTCAAAACAGTGATTGCAGAAGGCCGGGGAAATTATGCTACAGACACTGATGAGGCTGTATTGTGTTGCTGTCAAGTTTCAAACCCTTGGTAATCTGTCACGGGCTTTACAAGATTCTTTATGTAACTGTTAACGCTGTCCATGTTATTTTTATTATTGTGATTTACACGTACATATAAACATGCATACATGTGTGAACAGTCTTGCACACCTCATTATATTTGATGTCATGTAACTCAGTTTCCAGTTTTGGACATGAAATGTGTCACAGCAGCCTGTCAATGCATGATTTTGTCAATAATGACATCATTATATATCCACATATTCTGAGCCACAACAACAACAACGTATTGACTGATAACACAAGTGCAGGTCACATTTGTGATCTTACAGTAGTCAATATTTTTCCAGACAATCTAACAATTTTTTAAAACTATTTACTTGTAACTACATGACTTTATGTGTGTGCATGCATTTGTTACTGAAATATATATGAACATTGGACAACTTTCAATGAAAATTGCAGAAAATAATCATTTACTTTAAGCTTTCGAGTCAACACATTTTTTTATTATCCATTCATTAAAAACCAAAAGAAAAATCTATATGTAATAAAAAACAACACAAATCATGAATGAAATAAAGCAGAAAAAAAGAAATCTTCAAAATGGCTACCACAGACAACTCCGTTTGGAAAACACAAAATTGCTGCAACTCCATCAGTTTTAAAGGCACTAACTTCAAACCTAGTATGCTGAGAGTGATTACAACACGTATTTAGGTTCCAACGGATTGTTCAAAATTTTTGTTTAAAATGGTACCAATAATCATTTTGAGTCATGCAACACAAAAATTGTTTTTTACAGACATTGAGGTAAGATTTGATCCAATGTCAGCTGTAAATATTCCCAACATGTACTCACAGCCCAAAACCTTACAACATGGCATGAGGTTGGGCCTATATTCGTCAGATTTGACCAAAACGGTTGTAACATCATCATTGCTCAATGCAAGACTGGTTTTGTGTGACTTCTTCAAGGAGATCTAGACCTTTAAACTTTTTTCAAATTGTGCATGACGTATAGCCTGGTAAAAACCAGACCCTTGTCCTTCACTTTGCTTCGAACAGAGGGTCTGGACTAGCTGCTATTGAGAAGCGATTTCTTGCTGGAGGCGTGGCCTCTGCTGAAGCATGTGTGTGTGTTGTCGCTAGGAGGCTAAGCTAAGAAGTTAATTGGAAATCGCGAGCACTGTAAACAACCCTACTGAGAGGAGAAAAGTACTGAACCAAACGTGACAAATGTAAATGAGAGCTGCTGCTTTGTCAGACAAATTTAATTTAATTTAATTTGGAAGCCTTATCAACACGGACTGGCTTCATTCACTTCCTTCCCTGCTGTATGCTAAACTAACTAGCAGACACTGCGCAGAACATTGACGTCATTCAAAACTCCGCCTTCTGTTTTCTGATTGGCCCAGGTAAAATAAACTACAAGCAGACACTGCGCAGAAAATCCACGTTCTGTTCTCTGATTGGCCCGGCTAAAAATCTGCCAGCGAAATCCTTCTCTTACGGAGCAGAGAAGCGAAACTAGAATTGAGCGGATAATGTAGGAAGGCAAGGGCCAGGCTACATGGCGTATGAATCACTGATAAAACTAATAGATGTATTGAACACTGAGGAATAAATTGTAACTGAAATATCCAGGCACAGAAAGAAGGTACAATTTTCCTAACAATAAAGCAATAAAATGGTTATAAAGATTTAATCAATATTCAGTTTTTAGCAGCTGGTGCTGGCACATCGTAACCTTCAAACTCGGTCTCGTGCAGGCAACGTCACAGGGCTGATAAAAGCGAATGCTGAGTACACAGCTGCACCCGTGGAGCAAAGCTTGAAGGTTTGACAGACAAAGGCAATAAAATGCAACACAACACAGCAAGACGATGGAGGCTGCACTGCTCTCCCACACTCTTACTCTACTCCACTACATGACATTAATTTAAGACAAGCGGAGAAACAGACAGCGAGCGAAGTACAACATATGGATTTAAGGGGGAGGGGGATAAGGAACGGAGCAGAAAAAAAACTGACACTTGACATCAGTCACCTGAATGCAGTCAGGGTTCTACCAGCATCAGCACCATCAATGCTGCCATCAAGCTGTCGACTCAAACGAATGTGTGCTGAAAGCGCACCGTTTACACACAGATGTGGGAATGTGAGCACTAATAGTCCGTCTGGATCCTTGGGAAGACTGACCTCATGCTTCTGAGTGCATGAAAGCTTCTTTTCTTTAAACGTGGTGACCCAGTTTTGTACATTTAACCCCCATACACCAACGCTGCCATAGGTCTCCTCATTCAGGCATTCATATGACAGAGGCCAACGTCCTCTCAGCATCCTTGACTGCCTGAGATGGGCACCCAGCCAATGACTGATCACCCGCTCATTCCCTCTTGTCAGCACTTTCGCTCATCCAGCTCGTCATCAGCGCCGCACGGTAATAAAACCAATGTCAACCTGCTCCTTGTGAAGTTCACATGAGAGATAAGGGTGGAAATTCTTTCTTCCTCTGGCTTTTTGTTTCAAATTAATTTCCCTCCGTGTTCGTACACACACCATTTCCTGGAAGGTATTTAGTGCTGACAGCAGGTTAATTTCTTATATCTGGGTCTGATTTAAACACTCGTTAGGAAGTTTTGCACCTTGAAAGCCGTTTTCTATTCGAACCTTATCATAAAGCATGTGTTTCTAAACGGGAATGATTGATCTGGTAATGTTATTCTGGAGCAACAGGAGCACCTCTTTTGTTAATTAAAGCAGCATGTGGCTGCCATAAACATTAGGAAAATGGGGCTGAATACGGTGTCAAGCTTATAGCACGGACATGATCATCAGCACGGTGACTTTGCTCAGGGAAATCTCTTATCGCTCATCAAACAGGGGCTTTGCTGCTGCTAAAACCACCTGGCATGTTAACATCAAGTCATCCAAAAGAGGAAACTTTGATGTTTGTGATGTTCATGAGAGTTTAGGAACAGACTGTAGTCACACATCAGTACCGACACGAGAGATAAGGAAACGCTGCTTTGCTACCATCTGGATAGAACTGAAATCGGGGCCTACTTTTTTTTTCTTATCGTTCAGCCATAGATGAAAAGAGGAAACATCCTCTCAAAAGTAATCTTGTCTTCCAATGTCCACTGACTTCTCTTATCCAAATTATTATGTGTGCAACAGACCACAGCATGTTGGAACCAGAAGATTAGAGGACTGCAGGTGGGACAACATTAAGAGGAGATAAGAGGAACTCATAAAAAAGCAACATTTCATTTCCTTAAAACACAATAAATTTTGTACCGTACGACTGACCACTATCAGCTGGACTGTGGAGTCATAACTTGGTTATCGTTTTGAAAGAAAGAGAGGCTGAAATGATTCATGCAGGCAAACCTTTATAAAAAAAAACTTTATGAAGATAATCTTTGGTGCTGATAATGATAAATTTCTTTCTGATTACAACATAAGTAGCTAAAATATTGTGAAAAGCTGTAGACAAGAGAAAGTTTTTGGTTCAAGTTTGGCTTCAAAAATACAAATCATGCAGAATGACTTTGGGCCTCACAGCTACCAGAAAGTCTTTTTAGCACAACAAACTATTCTTATCTCACTGCTTTGTAATGTTTTTTACATATCTGCTGTTTATCTAAAAAGCATTTAGAAGTTTATCGGGCCTATTCTACAACTTTGAATAAAAAAGTGTTAATATGACCTTTGCATACTTCACTTCTTCGAACAAAAGATGGATAAAACCTGTTCAATAGATGGCTCTCAGTAAGAATTTAACAGGTAGATCCAACTCCCCAGGTGTCGCAGCTTTCACTTTATAAAACTGGAGCCAAGAGCTCTTCTTCCTCCTCTTCCTCGCCGATTGTCTGCATGTCTGCGCCTCTGTGTATCATGACAGCAGAAGCCAAAGTGATGGAGACAAAAGGCAGTTTGAGTATTAATTCAGCAATCACGTCTTCTTTCAAGATCCTTTCACATGCAAAACACCAGGCGGTGCGTTGGGCAGGAGGGGAACGCTAACAATTACAGCCTCACATTGAGCCACCGGTGGAAAGTCACTCTTCAGTCTGATTGACAAATGAAAGAGCTGAAATAGCCTTCATTTAAAATGGCCACTTGCCAGAATAGGAGGATCATCTCCAATATCTTGTCTCTGGTGGGAAATGAAAAAGATGAGCGTGCATAGGAAATTGAGCACGCAATTCAATAATTTACAAAGGCCATTTAGGCTACATGCAAAGAATACCCAGTTGTGCTGCTCGGGCTTTAAAGCGCAAATTCAATAGAACATCAAGACTGAGCTCCAAACTTCTGAGGGAATTTGCATTGAACTGTTCTTTCCGCTGATGTGAAAAAGTTTCCGGCACTAACTTTCCTGCCAAGATGAAAACAAACACAGATTAGCCAAAACCACTATGCATACAAAGCAGAAAAATACAAATAAAAGTACGCTCTGACGTGTCTGATTTCTAAAGACTACAAACCCTACATTTGTCTTCTGAAAGGACACAAATATGACTTCAATAAGTGTCGCACTGTTTGCTGGTCCTTTAATGAATCCAGAAGTCAGTGAAGAAACCAAAACTAAACAGGCTTTAAGGAGATGGATGTTTAGTTTCTTACAGTACGTGGAAAACAAAATGACATGGCTTTAATCCACCCATCCATTCTGTTTATCCACTTTTTTCCTTTTCAGAGTTACTGGGGTTGATGTTACCCATGTCCAGCAGTCACTCTAGGGCAGTGGTTCCCAAACCTTTCAGCCTCTGACCCTCAAAATACCAGCAGCAAAGACCTGAGCCCCCAACTGTTGTTGGATCATAAACATTTTCACGTAAAAAAATGAGAGCATAGTCATCACGCTGTTTCTGTCCATTTTAAGTACATTAAACTCTTGTAACAACAAAGGTAAAAAAATGTAGTTAGTTGTTATTTTCTAATATAATTAGTTCAGAAAATATTTTCAGGACCCCACCTTGATGTTTTGGGACCCCATTGTGGGTCCCGACCCCAACTTTGGGAACCACTGCTCTAGGGGACACCCTGGACAGGTTACAAGTCCATCAGAGGGAGACATGGTCAGTTGTTTTCTGCCACATTTTCCCACAGTACACAAACATTTTGTCAGAACAAACAAAATCTATGTTTTTAATCAGGATTCAGGATAAATTGTTAATGCTGCTACGGCTTGTAAAAGAAAGTTAGTCGACTTCTTGCAGCAGCAGCCAAAAACCCGTAAAGACGTCAACACCACCTTAACAAAAATCAACAAGCTTGATGGCAAAAACAAAGTAAAACATAGCATGCATCGATTTAAATGCTAAAAGATGACAATTAGAGCAAGAAAGAAGCTCTTACGGTTGTGTGCTTCAGACGCAGGTAGCCAGAGAACACACAGCACAGGTGTACAAATAACTACTACAGTACTTGTGTCTGAGAGCACAAACAGCTGCGGGGGAGTTGTGCGAGCTGCTGCAGGAGCACAAACAGGTTCTTTAAAGGAGAGAAGGATGTGAGGAGAAATTCATTTGTGAGATGACACTCTCCCGCAGCCCCAAAGCACAAACCCCAAGAGAGGGCTGCTGTGGCTCAGTGGATGGGGGACGGGTGTGTGTGTGTGTGTGTGTGTGTGTGTGTGTGTGTGTGTGTGNGTGTGTGTGTGTGTGTGTGTGTGTGTGTGTGTGTGAGGACCAGATTGAGGAATGGGGTGAAAAGATGCAGAGGTGTCAGTGTCAAGTCTCTATGGAAATCAATAAACGCTGCTGCATACACAGCTCATCACATCACACATGTATCATACATCTCTACGCTGAGCAAAGAAGAAAAAAAAACAGGTATGACAGAGCTGGATGCTGGTAGCTCAAACCCCACTATCTGTGACTATTTGATTTGATTTACATCTAATATAAAATATACCAGAAAGCAGCAATATATTTGCATCTTTTTGTTTTTTTTAATGCAGTTTGAAATTTATAAATGAAAATCTTCATAAATCTTATTTCAGCATGTTTTAAAATAAAACTATTGAGATTTATATCATGTTATCTTGCATGTTTTAGAAATCCTTGAAACCCCTGAGGTAGCCATGTAAAGCTGCCTAAACGCTCAATACAAAGCACCTCCCACTTGTTCCTAGCTCCTCCCTGGAGCTCAGTGCTCTGTCGAGCTCCCATCCCACACAGCACCCCTCCCTCTAAACATTGTTGTGAACACATGCTGAAGTTGGAGTGTCCTAAAAAATTACGAGGTTCTTAAAGAGACAGAGACCAATTTCAAAGCCTTCAGATAAGCTATGACGCAAAGTCAAATTTATTTTTGATATATACAGTATTTTCAGAACAACTGAAGTTAACATAGTTACTTGATTGTGTTATAAAAATGTACTATGTGCCTAAGGTATAAACAAATCTGCAGTTCAAGGGATATTTTGTGTTTAATAAAGAAATGTATCATGTTTAACTTTTGGTTCAAAACTCAGAAATGTTACCTTCACTAAATGTAGACGAGTCTGTTATTTTCCCCTTGAGTTATAATATTAAGAGACTTTGTTGAAATGACTATCATTTGTGAGACATTAGCAGCATTTGTGAGGCCACACATCAAAGTGAAGAACCTAAGATGCAACATCATCTGTAATCGTGAGTACATATTACGATTTTATTTAATGAATGGTACATTGGTCAGCATATTTTAGATTGGTCATTTAGTGTCAGACATTTTCCTATATTTTTGTATGCTTTGTCTCAATTCAATGGTATGATAAATCATCTAATGCTGATCAAAATTGCAAAAATGTTAAAATATCACAATAAAAGTTCAAATGACTGAATTCTCTAAATTGTAGTCAACATCTTAGTGTGTGATTGTTTACACCATCATTAGCTACAACATCTAACTTTTGTAACATTTTCCTCTCTACTTTTAGCACAAGTTTAGAGAGAGAGAACCATATAATTGGAATTCAGTTTTATAAATCAAATGGTTAGTGGTAGGGAAAAAAAACAGGGTACATGTTTTAGTTCTAAGGGTCATTGTTTTCTGCACACACAGAAACTGTCCTACAAACCAACAGCAAACCACTTTAGAGCCATACGAAATATTTTAGCAAGATTTGAAATCATAAATTTTCATTTCCTTTTGAGTCTGAGCTCCCTGCCCTTTGTGTTTTTTTTTAAGGAAATACACCCCAGTACCTGGAGAGCCATCCTTTTTGTCTGATTTATACTGTACTGAGCTTAAATTCAAGGTGATGCCACACTGGGTACGTTAAAGTCATAGCCAAAATAAGAAACTACAGCTCAGAACAACAAACTGTTTTAAAGCGAGAAATTAGTGAATTTGTTCTCAACCAACTTTGTCCAAACTGTGAAAAGACAGCCTTCTTTTAAATAAAATGCAAACCTCATTAGAGACAAAAAGTGAAAGGCCAATATGAAAAAAAATTAATAAACTATAGTAACTGATGCCCAAATTTCCTAGAACAGAATTTTCATCATTAAATATTAGCCTGAGGGTGGCTTGTGATGAGGAAACACTAGTTTGTAATTAAATGGTGACTGGATGGAGCAAGAGGCAAGGAGATGATGAGCACTGGGCTCTGTGTGTGCCTCAGGAAAGAAGAAGCGTGTAACTTCCAACAATATGGTTAGATTTAATGAAAGAGGTTTTATTTTTTTTTTCCTTTTATGAAGAAACAAAGAGGGTAACACAGACTATTATTGTTTCCTGATGGAAACCTGACGGGCTCCAAAGCAAACACATGTTTGCATAAAAAAAAGACAACTCCAGTGTTTGGACTTCGATATAAAATATAGCCTCAATATACTTTGTTTGCTAAACCCATGTTCTTTACTATGGAGGACTGAAACTGACATAATTAGAAAGAAAAACAGAAATATATAAATGGACCAATAAATAAATAAATAAATAAATAAATCCACTTAAAATAATTCTGTTTTTACTTTACCTTATGCATTTCTGTCTCATTATGCAAATGGGGGTGGGGGTGAGGGTGGGGGGGTCAATGCATAAAGTAAAAGGAAAAACAGGAGACAGAGAAATATAAAAGCATCACATGGAAATAAAAAAAGACTTGTGGAAAAAAATAATTAAATATAATCATTTAAGAGACACAGATGTATGTACAAGAAAAAGTAAAAAACATATTAAAAAACAATACAATTT
>NW_013952719.1:28120-46527 GCF_001266775.1 Austrofundulus limnaeus | reverse complement strand
CACACACACACACACACACACACACACACACACACACACACACACACACACACACACACACATTATGCTTTGTTCTCAGCTGGCTGAAAGAGGGTGTCTACTGCCTTTGTCTCTGCCGGGGGCCCAGACACAATGATGAGCTGCATAGTGATGACCCGGCCTGTGTTGCAGAACTCAGAGGCTGCACACGAGACACGTGCAAGGCTCACAAAGACAGATGGAAGTTTACAAAAACATCATGCAAATTGATGGGCACGCATACACAATTAGAGTCGATTTGAATTCGCTGCAGAATTAGAGCATATTTGTGGCACAAACTGGCAATCGACAGTAGCTAACCGTGTTCTCTTCCTGACACATATTGGAATTGGGTATTGACATCAAACACAGAGCGGGTGCTGAGCCTGCACAAACTTTGGCTCTATGTTTGAAGATGCTGCTGGAGACAAACAAACCTGCTTTCTCAAACCAAACCAATTCTTTCACACAACAGAAGTGCCCTTGGTTTTGCAAATCGATGGACAGCTTCATGAAAACATTAAAGATACCTATACTTCAGGTCATGATGTTTGTAAAAGAAAATACTCTGAAGACTGCAGGTTCATTTGTGGTTCCTCGAGTTTCTAAAAGTAGAATGGGAGGCAGAGCTTTCAGTTATCAGTCTCCTCTTCTGTGGAACCAACTTCCAGTTAAAGTCTGTGAGGCTGACACGGCTGTCTAGTTTCAAGACTAGACTTAAGATATTCCTTTTTGTAAAATCCTATAGTCAGGGTTGTTTTCTTGAGTTGCTCCTTAGTTCTGCCACTACAGGTTTAGACAACATGTGTCAAACTCAAGCCCCGCTCCACACCAAAAAAATAAAAATAAAAATTACTTTTTTTTTTTTTACTTAACATGAAAATTGTTTCTTATACAAATAGCAAACTTTAAATTTATGATTAAATGCAACAAAAAAATAATTTAAAAGGTTAGAAAAAGATAACTGTCCTGTCCCTGAGCTGTTGGCTTTAAGTAACTGAGCAATTTAGTTTGATAGCCCAGTATTAATGTCTGAAAAAAAGCTAATTTAAAGTCAGCATCAACCAAAAACTAAATCTGACATAATGCAGCTACTCACTAGAAACTCATCAGTGAGTGAAACTGTATTTGTTTTACTTTTAGTAATATTTCTGTATTTAGTTCAGATTTAGTCAGTCGTACACTTAGTTCTTATCAGTGTCTAAACGAGGACATGTTGAAACACTGTTTAGTCTAAGTTAAACATGAAACGTCAAAGTTCATTACAAGTGGCCCTCAAGGGCCACCATAACGCTCATGGGGCCATCTGTGAAAATTAGTTTGGCACCCCTGGTTTAGACTATAGGAGGACCACGTTTCTTCACGTTACTTCTGTCTTTAGTCACTCTCCTCTATATGCTTCTTGTTGTAAATATTTCTATCAATAACATGTTTTCTCTGTCTCTCTTCCAGAGGAAAAAAACACCTGGACCAGTCCTCCTGTGTTTCTCTGTGTCTCTTTCCTGCCTCCCAGTCGAGACAGATGGCTTCCTGTCCTGAGCCTGGTTCTGTTGGAGATTTTTTTTTCCCCTGCTGAAAGGGTTTTTCCTCTCCACTGCTGCCAATGTGCTGCTCAGGATGGGAGACTGTGACGAAGTGAAGTTTCAACACAATCTTCTGGCTTCTTTAGATTCATTGTGTTTGTACAGTACCCTGAAACAACGTTTGTTGTGAATTGGCACTATTGAATTGAATTGTCAATAATCACATAACAGACACTTGAAAAGTGGGAGGTAGAGGAGGACAAGGCAAACAGCTACAAAAAGAGGAAAAGAGGGGACATTATTTTTGTCAATAAAAATTAGATTCTAAGCTGCCCCTTGCTGCCTCACCACAACATGTCCAACTGTGTTCAAGTGCAGGACACTTCTGTACATAACGAGAACTTAAAAACCTTAAAAATGAAAAATACCTCAGTGCCTCCCACTGGCATCCAAGCTGTTTTATGACTTTAAAACCTTGCTAAATAATGCAGCACCTTACCACAAGAGGAAACACAAAATAATAGACTACAGACACCCAACCAAATATTGGGTAGTGTGGGTGCCACTGATGCAGAGCATGTCTGGATCCTTATGTGGAGGTTTATCACAGCAAGTGTTGCTGGATGGGGGAGAAGAGAAATTAAGATAAGGTGCAGAGAAGCACAGGGAGTGAATTTTTATCCTGCACCATGCAATCCTGAGATCTGTTATGTTGCTTTAAGCTATGTAATGCTATAAATATACCTCACCTAGTTTACCATTAAGGTAAGAGATAAAAGTTGTTTTACCATTTTATACAGGCTTATTTATTTATTTATTTATTTGCATTTTTGTTAGCAGCAGTATGCAAAAGTTGAAATCTAAATTAGCTGAACATTAAAAAAAGCAAATTAGTTGCTGGTTCATATTTTAAAAAGTGTTAAAAACCCACTCTTCTTGATGTCTTAAAATTACCTTTAAGTTTCAATCTTCAGATTTTATTTACTGTTTTTTATATAATAAAATAGAAATAATGGCAACATAGCATCTGTAGCTGTGTTTCCATTGCAAATGTGCGCAAAACTTTGTCGATATTCTGTTAATGTCGAAAAACACTGATTCGCAACTGCGGTGTTTCCATAAAGTAAGAAATGCTATTAAAGTCACGTGAATACGTTTGTTCTCATGATAAGTCATTACAAACATGGCAGCTATGGATGTAAACACATAGCATATTGCTACCATGACACTAGCGCTCATCATCAGAGTAGACGTCGGCGTCTTTTAGAGGCTTTCCAGCGACAATTCCCTACTTGGGCGCGGCTACGTATGCTGTGTTTTTGGGAAATTGTAGTCTGTGAGTTTACTACTTTCTTTTACTACTTCTGTAATATTACTACTACTTTTACGTCCTGTTGTCTTCTTCATCATCATCTTTTTTGCCAGTAGAAACAGCCGGTTCTTGATCTTGTGACTCCTGTGATGTGAAAAAAGTGTTTCCATTGCAGTTTTGCGAAAAATACCAATTTTGATACGGCCGAAAAACCACCTCATCCTAGTGCAAAAACTTTTTGTCAGAAAACATTTTTTTTTTTAATTGCTGTTTTTCCATTGAGCAAATTCATTTTCGAAATTCTAATTTGCACATTTTTGGAAATACAGCTAGAATTACATTTTTAACTTTACTGAAAATGAAAATAAGGATAAAACTCGTCTGTAGGCTGATCCTCTGCTTATTACGACATATCCATATGACTCACAATGAACCTTCCTGAAATTTGAAATGATTACAATGTTCAGTGACTGAGTGAGTCAAACCAAATTCTGCTTTTTAGCATCAATTTGAACTTCACTTGAAACTTGACACTTAAAAAATCATATTCCTAGAAGAAGCTGACAGTGAAGAGCAAATGGATTTCTGAGCATTACATTCAAAAAGCATTTCAAAGTGAGACAGCTTTGTTCATGCTGAGAACTCAGACAGTCAAGATTCGTATCATTTGATGCAGAGGCATGAAGCGGCTTACAGCATGATGAACAACACACACCTCTGAGCTGGACATAAGTTCATCAAAAAGGCTTACACACAAAACAATCCCATTAGCATTTAGTGACAACCAGCTCCTATCTTTGTAACACTTTTTATTCCGGTGAGGAATAAGACTGAACATCTCAATCCTTAATAATCAAAACTGTACTTTATGTGGGTTATATTGCTGTTGTGCAAAGCAGTAAATGCACTCGGATCCTGAGACAAATCGCTGAGCACACTCTTCATTTTCTATCTCTTCCATTCCACTTTATGAAGCCGTGTATCAGTATAGCATTACAATCTTGTGAACACACTAAATACCTCATCCATGACAGTAAATTCTTACAGTAAATAGAAATCAAACTAGCCTAACCAAGAAAATGTATGACAGCATGGTGCACTAATTGCCCTCATAAATAAAGCCAAAGTCCCCATCAATATATTGTAATTTAAATATGAATACACTGAGCTGTGCTGTGATCAGACAGCCTAAATGAGTGATTAAAGCAGCATCTCCAAGCACATTAATGCACACAAATACAAGCACAGGCAGAGCGCATTGCTGCGTCGCTTTGTAAAGTGATTTCCCACTTAGCAGCGTCAATCTCCACATGGTGCTGCAAAACTGTGTGTTTGATTTACACAAAAAAACTCCTTGAGAGGCAATCAGAAAATATTTCAATCCACATCTTTGATCATCTCCATCACCTCGTTTTTCCTTAACAGTGTTTAAACTTTTCCATTTTCCTTTTCAACCTTTTTTATGAAATAAAGCAACAAAAAATTAACTCATTATGTAATTTTTAACAAAAACATTTAAAATGTTGCTACATGTTCCCACTTTAGAACATGTGCCCTAATTTCTTCTGGACATACTGTATAAATGACTTGCCATCACGGGTGACTGACACCATCCACAGGGCACCATAATGACGGTGTCATGAGGGAATGATGAGACCTGATGACGGCTAGCAGCACTCGACCTTTTGCATGCGAGGTCGGGTGTCAGAAGAAACAGGATCTCCATGATGTAGGACCCACAGCCTCGGGACTGTGTAGGGATAAGCAGCAGACGACGGGGGAACCTGGGGGGTTTTCAATCAAGCAACCTTGCAGGACAGTGGTTTCATGGGTTTTGGCAGTGAAATGAAAAATAAAAACAATAAAATAGAAATCAATCGTCATCAGCCTCGGGGCGTTCAAACATCTTTAGGGCAGAGGATGATGAAGGAGAGCAGTGGTAACTTCCTTTATCATTTTCTGCTGACATCAGGTTATTAGTTTTTTTTTCCTGTGTCTTATAGGGGGATGTTTCCTGTACTAGAAATGAGCAGATCTGTTGTATTCATTAGGCTTTTTCAATACTTTTTTTTTTTTTTTACCAGTGAATACAAATCAGCGAGACTGGCTGCAAACACATTGCTAATTCTGCAATGCAGTATTGAGGGATTTATGAGCAGACCCATGTGTGCCTTTCAAAGCATCTTTATTCACACATTAGTTGGTGGTGTTGGTTTTGCTCACTGGGTATTAATGTCTTCTTCGTTTTCCACTTCCTGTCCTGTTTCCAAATATCACTAATCCTGTTAGATGAAATCTATTAAAGTTTCAGCTCTGGCACCGCCACACATGAATTTCCAAGTCTGGTGATAAGCCCCAAATTTGCCATGAAGGCATATCTGCTCTGCCTCTCTGGATTAGAGAGACTTATTGAGGCGACCGCAGGCATGTGACCAAGCAGTTTACTGTGAGCAAAGTCATCCTCTCCACAAATAAAGAACAGCAGACAAATTATTGCATTGGTTGTTTTTCCTGAACCATAAACTTAATTATTGCCCAATCTGTGCCCCTGTCCTTTACTTAAATATCTCATGAAACTGAAAGGATTTTGAAGAAACTTGTGAAAAGCAATTGATGGATGTACTTTTACAAGTGAATACTGGTTAATTATGGCAGCCAAATCCAACTGACATTTAAATGAAATTAGGTCACTATTTATGTTAGGCTAAAACTCAACACAGAGGCCTAAAACTTGGTGTAGTCACAGCTGAGACTCTTTAACACCTACATGAGCACTTACTGATTGTGAAAAGGATCTACTATTTTATCATTATCTGTTTGAACTCAACCTCATCTGTTACCAAATTATTTCATGAACAACTGCATCAATTTGAATGAAACTTTCAGGAATTATTCAACTGATGTACATCAACTGATGTTTGAATGATTAACTTTTGTTTGTTATATCTCATCACTGTTAGGCACAAAAATGACTGCAGCTGTCAGTTTGTCAAATATTGAATTAAAGTTTAAGGTGGGAGTAGCTGAGAGTTCTTCACAACACATGCTCTGCATACAGTTTTTAACAGTATAGCACAAAACTGTGCAAATAAGTTTAAGTTTGACCAAAACTATTAAAATCCCATCATTTCAGCATAAAATTAGCTCAGTGTAAAACTGAGACATAAAAGCTTCTTTCTTCGAGAAACGTAAAATCCTCCATTTCATATTTGGCATCTAATCTCAATTTAGGACATCATTTGAATGTTTCGACCCGGTGTGATGTTTTATAGACAACTTGTTGCTGTAACAAAAAAAGAAAAAAAATATGAAGCAAACTTCTTCTTGAGAAATGTTTTGTAAAAATAAAAAAAATGCACAAGAAATTATATTTTATAACTTAGATTTTAAAATTTGTTTTAAAAATAAATAAACATGTGCATTTGAGACACTTAAGTATTTAGTGAAATCTTTTTATGGTTTAATATTTAATATTAATATTCAAAACACTTTCAGGTAAAACAAATCTTCACAACTATTACNAAATCTTTTTATGGTTTAATATTTAATATTAATATTCAAAACACTTTCAGGTAAAACAAATCTTCACAACTATTACTTCAAGAACCTTTGGTTTATGATAAAATTGAAAAAAATGGGGGAAAACAATCTTTTTTTTTTTTTTCAATTTTCTCATCACAGTGAAAAAAACTGCAAAAAATGTTATGGAAAAAACATTTTTTTTTTCTTTTTGTGAAAGTGCATCAGCCTGTAAAAGTCCTGACCCACTGCTGTTTGCCGCAAACACTGGTAGATCTCAAACAGTAAAAAAAGAAGAAAAAATGAGGCAATGCCACAAAGACAGCAGAGGCTGCTTCCACCTGCCAATACAGATCCTGTATGCAGTAAACCTCACGGATTGTATGCACTGAATCATGAACAATAAAAAAAACATGGGAAAGAAAAAGAAAACGGCTTCTCCCAGCAGGGGATTGGAACAAACACTGTTTCTTCTGCAAACCCAGTAAGATATCATGTGGTTAAGTTAAAATTAGAGCCAGTTCTATTCAGACGTCCTTTAAGTTTATAAAACTACCATGCAGCAAATCAAAGTACCTAAAAAAGACATGAAAACTTTTTAACTAGGACACCCTGAATTTTGATGATGGCGCAATGACATTTTCTATTGTTTCCCCTTCCACTGATCTTTCTCCTTTGCGCAGTAGCCGCAGGGATCCTGTCCTCCGCGCAAACCGTCGATCATTCACCTCCTGCTGGCGCGACAAGGAACAGGTTTGTAACGTTCAGCTTTTAAATCAGAAACGTCTGTCTGCAGAAGCAACAAGCCACGAGCGAGGAAAGTCTCACTACTGTCCCACTTCCCGTGTGATGCAGCGAGCCATGTGGCCAGCTGGGAAACTTTCAGCACCACCGAGAGAAGACAGCTCCGCCAGAACTGAGCTTGCTTGCTGTCAGCCTGTCAATCAACAGGCTGCTTTGACAAAAAAAAGAAAAAAAAATCATAGCTGCCAAGTAGCAGCTGTTGGAACGCGTTTACAACTAACTTATTTTTATACAAAACTCCTTTTTAAATGCTTCAGAAATCTGCTGTAGGTACACCATCAGTCCGCCTCCGATTCGCGCAAAAGACTAACGCATAATGTGAGCTTTTATGTTCAGGAACAAATGCAGTCTATATGAATGACACGCGCACGCACACCCACAAAACCGTGCACAGTTTGCACCGGTACATAAAGCACCACGCACCATTTTTTCACCAAACTCCACGCGCGTCTCACCTCAACAGCAATTTTACACACAAAAAAAAAGTTCAAATTCCACTCACCTTTCCAAAACGAGGCAAAGCGGTTGCTTCCTAAAAGCAGAAGTGGTCCATTCCGGCGGGGTTCCGTCAAACTTTTACTCGCTGCGCGCCTGGCTGAGGACGGCACCGGTGGGGACAAGAGTCCACAACTGAACGACCCGAGTCGAGGCTGGGGATCCGATTTTTTTATGTATTTATTTTAGAAGCCAGTCATTGTTAGGTGGACCAAACGCAGAGTCCTTTGATCATGTTTACCCTTTAGAGGGAAATAAAATAAAATAAATAAAATAAAATAAAAATCCTATGCGGGTCTGCGGTCTACAGCACGGCGGTCAGTGCAGCGGTGGAGACTGGAGAGCCAAACGCACAGATCTGTCCATGCTGCTTTAGCTGGGAGCAGCCGCGTCAGCCTCCCTGGGTCCTAAAGCTGCGCTGAAGCAAAAAAACACCAGCATCAGTCCCACTTTATTAGCATACAGGAAGCAGAGCCCCGCTGGAAATGGTTTGGAATGACAACACTGCTGGATGTTTCTGTTCCCTACAACTTCTGAGTTCTCACAGAAAAGACACACATCAATAAAAATGTCTACCTTTCATAGTGCCAAAGTGTCCAAAATTCTCAGAAGATGTTCTAACAGGAAAAAAAAGAATTTCCCATCTCATGCTGTAGTTAATTAATTAAGGGTTTAGTCTTGTTGAAAATCGGGGCTAATGCCATAATAAGAAGCTGTTTTCTGTTTCACTAAATGCAACTGAAAGATTGCTCATCACTAACAAAAGCAGCAACAGATTTTCTAAGGGAGGACTTAGATAATCACGTGATCAGCACGTGAGCAATCAGGATTACAAAGAGACCAAAGTAATTGGGCAACCTTCATTTATGCACCCACAGCTTTACATGGGAGTAAACTAACAAAGAGACAAAAAATTAAAACTCTAATTCTATTCAAGATGAAATACTTACCCAGGGTCTTTATGAACAGCTTTTCAAATTCAAATAATTAAATGCATTTAAATGTGACCCATCACATCAAACCGATGATTGGGTCAAATTTGGTTGAAATGATATAAACATATTTTCAAATGCCTACTTTTTAAGCTGGATGACTTGATTTGTTTTCTAAATCAGGATAACTCGTTAATATTTGGTCTGAATCCTACTTTTTAAGTTATTCTAATCAGGAATGTTTGATGTCATTTTAAAATAGAAACCTCAAACAATTCTTGAAGATACAGAAAGAAAAAAAAGCTTAGCTTGCAGTGAAAATGACAACAAATCAAAAAAAAGTTTTTTGCTGCTTAATAAGGGGCTTCAAAAAATAATTTCTAGTTATATTTCAGATATTCCATATAAACAACCAGTAGATTTATTCATTATATGTTGACAAAACGGAGTGGTTGCAAATGTTTTAATCACTTGTGATGGCTTACATGTTATTTTGACAAATGTGTTTGGTAAAAAAAGATGAAAACAATCATTTTCTTTTGTTGGTGAGGCAAAACTGTATCTCTATTAAACAAAAGTGCAACAATTTCAAAAAAAACAAAGCTAGTTTGTTTGTTTTTTTACTTGAAATATCTTAAATTATAGGTCATTGTGTTCTGTTTGGAGAGGATGTTTCTTACTGCGCTGTAAAAAGAAAAAAAATCTTGCAAGGACAAAAAGATTCCACTTGGTTTCAAAATTGAATTTCTGTTTTAATGCATTTATGTATTCCATCATCCTCTCGCATCAGCCCATCAGTTCATGCATTATGCTTCCCATTTCTTCTCCTCGTGTTTGGCTATTCACTGTTCAGCAAAACATTTAGAATTCCACTATTTGTATTTTTTTTATTTTTATATTTTACAAGCTCATGTTTTTCTATGAGAATAAATATGAACATAAGCTCACCTACTGTCAATCACTGCAGAAGCTGATTTAAAAAGGAAAAGAAAAGATTGAACAAAGATTCAGGCTGATTCTCTTCTCTCTCTGCATCTTCTAGGTCTGTGTGGTTCAGAGAGGAAAGAGGTCACGTCTAGAGGGACCAGACAACAGAGGTCCATCTTAATTCTCCTCACAAACTCATAATCCACCACATGGACATGTGGAGAACCTGTCAGCTAAACAGGCTTTATGCCTGAATAATTCTACACTGAAAAGATAAGATGTGTCTCTAAGATGTTTGATCACAATTATTATTGGTTATATTTCAGACCAATAGATTTTAAAGTTCTTGTTTGGAGGTTAACATAACAAATGAATGTCAACACATGTTCTAGTGTAACTTTAAAAAAATTCCATTTCAACAATGAGGAACCATTATTAAAGAAAATAAATCATGCTTTTAAAGTCTTTTTTTCACATGTAAATCATTACATTGGGGTCTATCAGATAGCTGTCTGCCCTGAGCCTGGTTCTGCTGGAGGTTTCTTCCTGATTAGCAGGGAGTTTTTCCTCACCGTTTGCTCAGGATGGGAGACTGTGATGAAGTGATTCAACACAATCTGCTGGTTTCTTCTTTAGATTGTTCTTTTTATGTACAGTGCCCTGAGACAACGGATGTTGTGACTTGGCGCTATATAAATAAACTTGAACTCTATATAAAATGGAACGAGGCTTTGGTCTGAATTCCTCTCACTTTCTTTCCTAAAGTGTCTCTCATATCAACTCGTTTTGACGCTGTTTCTTAAAATCCAAATGAGACACTTCACACCCTGCCCCCTCCAGCTTCAAGATTGGTCCATTCTAGTTCAATAGAGGGGTTTCATCTTTTCTAAGTACACAACAAAATGCATTTAACAGCTGTAAAAGTGGACTTTGCTTTATATGTCCTCTTTAATAGTAAATGATTTTGTGTTTAAATGATATTTCTACAAAATAAATCAAAAAAATTACTGCAGTAATTGAATGTATTACTGATTTGGCTGATAGTGACAGACTGATGGAATGTTTCATAGTGAAAGCACAAGTGAGCAAAAGCAACAATATAAAATTATAGTGTGAACTATGATCATAACTGAAAGTTATTTACAAAAATGGAACAAAATCTCATCATGATTGTAGTACACAATGTATAAACCTTTTGTGACTTTCTCTGATGATCTATAAATTACCCTTTTGACACTAATAGAACAAAACTTACAAAAACAAATGGAAATTTTTCCCTAAAAACCTTTAATGCAACAAGAACTTCCACACTTTTGACTTCATGCCATTTAATTTATTCATCTGAGGAACAAATGTATCAAACAAATCTAAACTTGTCCCATATTTTCAAATAGCACCATACTTCAAGTGATTTACTCAAATCATTTTGGTGTATTTTAAAGTTTTAGCACATCTTTCAGACTACAAATGTCAAATGCTTAATGTAAAGTATGGAGCAGCGTGTCATCTTATAATATTAAATAACATAAAGAATATTATAAACACGTTTGTACAAAGTCATTTTAGCGATTTTAATAAGCGTTTTAATGAGAGCAGGCTGGTGTGAATGTATTCTTATCACTTCTTTACAAGCTAAAGTCATGAAAGTTTATAAATATTTAGTTAAAACCAGGAAGAAGGGGGTTTTAAAGTGTCAGAAATGTGATCCATTGCAACATAGTCTCTTTTTGTAATTTTATTCATTTCACGTCCGTACACCATGACATCTTAAATCAGTGACATTGCGGTGTAGGTCGACCATCGTGCTTAGATTTTATGTTGGAAGGCTGATAAAGTTCAAATCTATTTACATTCACTGGCTGCGCTTGGTTGAAGAGGAAAACTGAAGAGTCAGCAGCCGTAACCGGGCTTGATATGCAAGATAAGCACCTGCATCTGCTGCTTGTTAATCAAATAATAACAAGAAAGCCATGACATGCGGTGAGGTCATGAAATCATGGTGGGGGAAAAAAGGAATACCAGTTTATAATATTTTATTGATCATTTATTCAAACTCACTGGAACAGCTGCAGAGGAAAAAAACAGGGTCCGTTTAGGTATTTACATTATATAAATATTAAGACATTAGAGAATAAACAGAGGTTTTACAGATCTGTCCCTGACTCTCAGGGAAAAAGCTGTTTGTGTGATTATTCCATGCAAACATTTACTTTAAAAATAATGGTGAGTTATTAGAAACTTTGCAGGGATTCTAAAATGATTTTTATTTAAAATAAGAAACATTTTATGTCTTACGAGGAAAATGCTCCATCAATACGATCTGCCAGCAGCACACTGAGGTTTAGGGTTTCACACTGATGTAATGAATGAAAAATGGCGTGCTTTTCTCTTTAGCTCCTTTGCAGTTGTTGTTTTCAGTGTGTGTGTGTGTGTGTGTGTGTGTGTGTGTGTGTGTGTGTGTGTGTGTGTGTGTGTGTGTGTGTGTGTGTGTGTGTGTGTGTGTGTCAGCAGAAAGAACAGATGGGGTGAAAACTGAGGCAGTTGCAGATGGGCTTTGGTCAATTTGAACGTTAACTTGCAGACAGAGCAACAGGTCAGCTTTCCAGGAAGAAGCACCACATGTTCAGGACAAAGAGCCAAGCATGTCCTGCTGTTTGTCAAACGGACAAACACTGACATGTGCTCACACTGAACACTGTAACAAATCTGTCAAAAACTATTTGCAGATTGGCTTTTACAACGTGAATGATGATTCAAACACACGACAAGTCTGCAAGATTTTAAAAAAGTGTTTTGATACAGTATAGAAGAAAAACTGCAGTTTCAGCTGAAAAACTTTGGTCTCAAAAAGGTAAAAAAAATACAGAAAAGTCACACGAGGCTAAATTTAGGGTAAAAAAAATAAGTGCGAGAGCCAGATAAAATCACTTTTGATCAACTCCCAGTAGGAGGTCAGGGAGTTTAACGCTTTTGAATAAATTTGCAAAGTTTACACCTTTTTTTTTACATGTAATAAAAAAAAACTGTTTGCCGGTATGCATATTAACAGATGAAGATCTTTCATATCTGACCTTTAAATGCAGTTTGAGTTTAACACTGAGCATTAAAAGTTGTTATTTTAAAGTTGAAGAGACAAAACACAGCAAACACCTGCAAAAAGATAGCTCTGGAGCTGAAAGAAGGAAGCTAAAGGCATTGCAGCACCTATAGTACCTTTTTTTTATTATTGTTTGACTTGTGTAGGTCTGAGATAGTACTAACCTTCCCACTTGTTCCCTTCAATCTTTCATCTTCTGCTGTGATGTAAGACCCATCACAAGGTGAGGTAATAATCCAAGCTTGCCAAACAACAACAGAAATAAAAGAACCCAAGACATTTGCTGGCAGCTTATTTGTCAAAATGTATCTTGTTGATGGCAGTGTTTGTGAAGAAAATAATAACATTCTTTATATATCTTTATCCTTTTGGCAGCTAGTTTGAAAAAAGTGAATAAACTACATTTACCCCTTTTTTTTGCTAAAGTGCTAGCCTGAGCTGACACCAAGGAGAAGTGACAGAAAAAGGAGAAATAATGATTAGCAATAAACAGAATAGCAAGAAGCTTTTTTACTTTGGAGGGAATATCAAATTTACTACAAAATGTTGAAATTACAGCCTCAAACCAAATGTTACAAGAACAAACAAATAGGCTTTCTGAAAGGAACAAGAAAATTTTATTGAAAAGTAAAGGAAGGAATACATAAAATATTCTGTTTTGCAAAAAATAGCCTTCAAAAATAAGTTAAAAAACTAGATTACAGTTTAAATCTTTTCAAATAAAGGGCAACGATCTTTCAGTGTAAGACGGCTGCATTTGTTAAAACCTATTGAAATCAAGGAAAATATCCAGGCTAACATGAATAATAATCATCTGCTCTCGCTCTTGTATCAATCTCAAAACCAGACCAAAAACACTTTTTGTTGGATAAAAGAGTATAACACTCGGTTAGATGGACAGTTTTAATGCAGTCAGAGAATATGTTGTGGAGGACTCAGCTACTACCACAGCAGGTTTTTAAGCACACCTGTAAAGTGAGCGAGGTAGAGACATTAGCTGCAGCAGCCATTGTTAACACATTTGGAACAAAAAGTGAAACAGTTTCTTTGTACTTTTGATTTTATTTTTTATTAAAAATCTGAGGTGTCGTGAGATATTTTGCTAACAGACTGACAAAAATGGATAGAGAAAGACAAGCAATTACATGATCACTCAATTCATGACATCAAGTTAGAACAAAAAAATAGAGATTTATAAAAGCAAAAAACAGAAATCAGGATTTACTTTGTAAAACCAAACATGTACAAAAACAGGTCATGATATTTGAACCCAGTGGGCTGAAGACATGAAACCCAGTCTGTGTCAGAGGTTTATATCCAATAGTTCCTCTTCTTCAGTAGTTAGATATTCCAACGAGTATCACACCGTGTTTTCTTTTCTTCTATCTGACTGTAATGGATGAAAAAATTAAAGTCTTGTCCAGATAATCTTTACTCAAAGGATTTTTTGTCTTGATTTAAGGCTTCTGGGCTGAGTTGATTTTCAGACTTCCTTTGTTCTTCTCCACTCCTCTTTGCTTGGCCCATGTATTACCATGAAATTGCCACATCACCTCTTGACAGCCTGCAGCATGCCACCTTCTAACATAGCTTTATAAAATACATTTTCCCTTAAAGCTCCCAACTGCAAATAAGAATGTCAGTTTCCTCTTCAAGCTTCCAAATGTACAGCAGTTGTCCAACACCGATCGTGGCATTGACAGCAAAGTATTTATGCTATTTTTTCCATCTTTTTTTGGCTCTTGGTTTCCTTATTTATTGAACATATTCATGGAGTGCACGGTTTCCTGAAGGTTACATTTAAGAGATATTTACCTGTTCAAAAGAGGGAATAAACAGTTGCTGTGTCACATAAAAGTAACCAAAAGTTGAGGAAAGGATTTCTCACAATTCATTTTTTAACAAAATGAGTATCTTATAAACCAAAAGAATGTTTGTGAGACTGTAGGGCAGTTTTTATATTTATTTTTTATTTTTGCATCTGATGTGAAGGTAATTTTACAACAGTTTGCATTTTTCATCCAAACAGAGCCTATTTACTGGAGTTTCTTTTGCACCTGGCTCTGTTACATGTGCATACATTTTGGGAAACAGATAATTTGGGGAGGAAATTATTCAAACAAATTATGCAGACGGGAACTAAAATCTGCAGCTCACTGCTACTTGCACTATTATACCATTATTGCCCCATTATTCCACCCCATGGAAACAAAATATTTCATAAACTGCACGGTAAATATCCCTGAATATTAGTAGCTTTGCTTGTTTGCGACGCTGCCCCTAATTCGCTTTGATCATTACAGAGAAGAAGTGCTTGCTCCTGTTTTAAAGATCAGTGCAGGTTTGGTATTCCACCTGCACAACAAGATGTTTCCTCTGGCACTATACCTGAAGTGTGACCTCATGTTCAGCTGCTTCAGATAATAAATATGCCCCTAGAAGGACTTAGTCATGCAAGGAGCTCTGCAGAGGTGTTTGTGTAGTGCACTGAGTCAAACGCTGACGTAAGTATAAAAATGATCAAGATGAAAACGCAAGTTGGGCAAAGTCTCTCAGGTTGTGAACAAAATATAAACTAGTTAGTTGATATATATACTCTATATTTTGTCACAGCTCTAAGAAGATTTGTTGTCGTTTGTTCTTAATACAGATCTTTATGTACATTTTAGACAACTTATGCCAACTTATGACATTTTTTGTGTCTAAATTACTAATAAAATTACATATTTTCTCAAAGTGTTAGCATTACAGTATGTACATGCCTAAAAAAGGCTTCCAGTTGATTTTTTTTCTTTTAATTCCAGATGTAGATGTCTTTAAAATCTTCATAAGTTGTCTAAAAAACTGTTGGACTTCATCAAGTATCATGTGARTGATTTGATTTTGTTCAAACTTTTATAAATAATTTTTGGACTCAATTCAAGCTAGCCAACAGAGCTGATTCATCTCAGAAATAAAAAAAAATGGTTAAAACTCAGACAGAGAATATGAGTAGCTGAGCATTACTTAAAATTTTAGCATTAACTCTTGCTTTTGGCCCCTTTTGTTCGTTAGCGAAATATCGGACCACTGATCAGATTTTAATGAAAGTTTCAGGAAATATTAGTTGAATGCACATCTACAATTGATTATGTTTCAGGTCAACCCAGTTCAAGCTGGCTGCCACAATTAGTTGACCACAGCCTGCACAAAGATGGCCATAACTCAGTCAGTTTTACAAATATTGAGCAGAAACTTAGCATGCTTAGCATGCGAGCCATTCACAATGAATACTCCAAGCACTACTAAACTGCGCTAGATAGTTTATGAAACTGTGCTTAGTATTATTTTACAGGTTTGACCAAAAAAACCAGCTGTAACTCCACCATTTCACAGCARAAGGTATTTTAGACTAAAACGTGTGCATGGGAAGCAGGAGGTGATTCTTTTAAAGAATGCTAGGCCTTCAGCACTTGTCAAACTGAACAGAAAACAAGCAGATTTTAATGTTCAGCAGCAACATCCCAGTAAAAAAGAAAAGTTTGTGCAGTTTATTTATTTTTGTTTGTTTTTACTGTAATTATAGTTGTCAAAAATTGAGGTTGATCCCCAAAATGTTGCGCACTGCTGTAAAAAAAAAAACAAAAAAAAACGAGCGCAGTTAATTATACTTTTGTGATCTATTGTGGGAGAAATCCACTCTGCCAACAGAACAAGATTGAGAACAAGAGACAATCTGGGCCTGCTGCGTAATTTCATGCTGGGAATTTAAGCAGAGCCTCAAAGGTTAACAAGCTTACAGTGAAAGTAGGAGGGGTGGGGGGAGGGGGGGGGATTTGGTCTGAAGTTGGGCTTTGATGCAGACACAAATGCCCTGAATGTCAACGAGCCGGAGAAACACTCAGTGTTTTTTTTTTTTTTTTCTCAGGGCTCCTGATTTTAAACAGGCAAAGAACAAGATTTGAGCCTGGAGGCTAATTTGAAAAATCCTGTGAATGTAAATTTGAAATATTCTAGAAGATGTGTTATGCACACCAACAAGAAAAAAAAAAAACTAAGAGTAGTTGAAAAGTTCAAAGCCACAGCTTCTGCTTGGGTTTAATTTGCTGAATTGATTGAACCTCCAGATCGGAGCGTGCCACACCCTGCAGCGCTGTGAATGGGGAAAAATCAGTGCGTCGTGGACAAGGCTGCTCTGTGCTGGTATCGCCTAGAGTGGTGTGTGTGTGTGTGTGTGTGTGTGGGGGGGGGGGGGGGGGGGGGGGTATTGTAACTCCATCTGACTTGATCAGTTCATTGGGACAGAGCCTCTGCTGTTTATTTGTTCAGCTTTTTTAAACCTAACTTTCTTCTGATGCTCTGAGCCCAACGTTCTGACTCAGAGGAGAAGATACAATATTTATGTGTAACTTGGGAGCGTTGATGGCTGAAGGAGACATGAAGTGTCCTCTAACTGATGCTGAGAGTCTGAAAGTCCCTGCATTGAACTGYACTGACGGCTGTCCAAGTCTGTTTGACTGTTTGACTTCCTTGCATCAGTCAATGATTTGGGGTTTTCAGAATTTTACATAAGTTTACATCTAATCATCGGGCATCAATATCAGTGTGAGAATGGTTCATTCTTTGTTTTGTTTGTTTGTTTGTTTTTTCATTTCAAAATAAAATNCCTAAAAGAAGCTTCCAGTTGATTTTTCAAAACTCCACCTTTGATGTAGATGTCTTTAATATATTCATAAGTTAGCATAAGTTGTTTAAAGTGTTACAGTGTGACAAGGCCTTAACATAATAGTGGATGCACTTTTTTTGGTAAAAACTGACCAGTGTCCAAATGGAATCATTTAGTCGTCTTGTAGCAAAACACATCTACTGCAAAAGTTATTTATTCATTTTATGTCAGAATATTTACCAAATATTATCTTTTTAACAATCTAGACAAGCTGCATAATTTAGACTCTTCATTTTCCCATGCTCCACTTCTCCGCTGTTGTTTTTAATAGAGTTTGATAGTTTTTGCATCTTATATGCAGAGAAAGCAGCCACACCTGTGTTTTTCCATGAATTATTTTGCAGGTGTCACACTGTTCTCATTAAAGGCAGTAAAGCATAAGGCATGACAGGCTGTGGGAATTGAACTCAATTCTGTTGTGACAGATTCTTCTCAAAAGTCTAGATTGGATTTTTATTATGGGTCCGTAGTGCAAAAAATCCATAGTCAGAGGGCATTTTATAGGCAAGCATCAAAGTTTTACCATTCACATGGGATGGCTGAGGCAGTACTGAGAGATTGTCTACCGATCACCATCTAAACGACTAATAGCTTCTCGTATTGGAAGTTAATTCTCCAATGGAATTAAATTATAACTCATGTCCAAACAAATTAGCGTCAAACCATAAGCAGGTACATTTTTTTTGGAGAAGCTTGAGGCATTGGTAATCTAATGCATGAGCCGTCGTCCCCACCCCAGCTCCAGGGTCTCAGCTTCCAAATAATACACCTGCTGCCTTTCCACTCTTCCAACCAATTCCCATTTCAGAGGCCGCTGGTGCAGCAAGTCTTTGTGGGGGGAGGTACTGTATAGCAGGGAGGTAGATTAATACGCTGTCTGAGTATGGATCTCTTCTCAGAGTAGATTTCATCCTTGTCCCAAATGTCACATGTAAAATATTATCAAATATATCCCACCAGGGGATCTACCTGGTAAAACATTTATTCTCATTTTCCATTACAATTTGCTTTCTCATCAGTGTGTGTGTGTGTGTGTGTGTGTGTGTGTGTGTGTGTGTGTGTGTGTGTGTGTGTG
>NW_013952719.1:19870-25750 GCF_001266775.1 Austrofundulus limnaeus | reverse complement strand
TAAATAATCAGAGCTGGATATATTTAATACATCATTGATCTGCATCTTTTACCTATTTGGACTAAAAAATTAACTCCTACATCACCTAATTAGACAAGTTTGGCTGAAAAAAATTATTCACAGAGAGAATTTGGAAATTAATTTGAACATTTTGGCTCCATTTGTGATGCACTGTGGTCAAATCATGGTTCGTGGTTTGCACTAAAAGGCCAGCTGTGAGGAACCACACAAAGCTTTAAAGAGATTTTTTTTATTTTTTGTAATTCTAAACCTTTGAGGGGGGTGAGGAAATGTCAGCAAAAGCTTTTTTAATTATGATAAACAAAGCACAGCTTGTTAGGTAAATCCAACACAACGAACAATAACAGAAAAGTCCCTCATGGCTCATCTCTACAGTCTGGGAGTTTTTAATATTTCTGTCAGACTAATTAGTCTGTTTTGAAGTTTTCAGACAAAACGCACAAGCAGCCAACGTTCGAGCATGGAGGAGATTAAGTATACCATCCTGCTTGTCATTTTAAACATGATTTATTTGGTGGTTCTCACCACTCTGTTCCCTCACTTCAAAACAAAGAAGGCATATTTGCTCTGCTTTGCTCTGATCCTTCCATGTAAATATCATTGTCTGCTAAGCCTAAACATATTAGTATTCACACATTCCTCTCAAACAAAGTGTATGCCAGAAACAAAAACCCTGCAAAGACTTTGAACTCCAAACACTTGCGCAAGTACAGTTGCAAGACAGTGACAGGTACAGAAAAAAATAGACAATGAGCAAAGAGTGCATAATAAACACAAACCCAGTGGCCTCCCTGTAAGAGCAAGGGGCTGATGTAAAGCGCCGTCCGAGGCGGTGCACACTAATACTGGCAAACAGTGAGGAGAGGAAAAGATTTAACCAGTCAAGACTTGAACAGGTGGTTATCTGTAAAATCACTTGTGAAAGGAGCTTTTGGCCCTCCACGGAGAGAAGATGAAGGGTGAGGATAAGAAATGGTTATTGATCGACAGCCACTTTATCGGCCTCAGTCCTGATGACCACACAATGCAATCTAACTCAGTCCAGAAAGGTGCAAAGAGACTGATGGGTTTTCAGACTTCTTATTTCTAGAGCTTGTACCAACTTCATTTTGTTTCTGTGAATTAAAAGTAATTAGTTTTTTTTACAACTTTTACAACATGTAAAAACTAAAATATATATGGTTTGTTCAAATTATGAACATTTGACAGCTCCAGGTTTCAGTGTTTTAGGGATGTACCAACACTGATGTTTGAGCAGATACCATTTTGGATGACAATATAGACCAGAAACATAGAATATGATTTTTTTTCAATACATAATTCAACCTTTTACAACACTATTTGATTTACTACAGCAAAATTTCATTTAATCTCTTGTACATGCAATTGAGTGGTTCATTAGAATATTTTGCTAACATACAATACGATTTGATTCTGACAGTTAATGTTTTAAAGGAGACATGATGCTTTTAAAACCTCTTTTGTCACATTTAAATCATTCAGTTGGGGGTCTTTAAAAAAGAGGACCTGCAATGCTTTGGTCTGTAATCATCATTGTAACTCCACAAGCCCATCTTTCACCCCTTTTTTTTTTTTTGATGGCCTCCCTTCACCCCTTTTCTAAGGTGTGTCTCAGATCAACTCGTTTTGAGGCTGTCCCTTTAAATCCAAATGAGGCATTTCACACCCTTGCCCCCCCTCCAGCTTCAAGAACGGTTCATTTTAGTTTCATAGAAGGGGTTTAGGACTACATAGCAGCGCAGTAGCTTTTTAATTTACAAAGATGTTAATGGAAGACTTGTCCATCCAGTCTTACATGTTGGTCCCAAAGCCAGAGGAGAATGAAGACCATCAAACTGTATTTGGCAGTTCCGTTGCAAATACAGTTATGTAATCATTCAGAAAACATTATAGAAAATAGAGAAAACAAAACGTATTAAAAATATGACTCAGACAGAATATAAAGATATCTTTGCAGCACCAGGAAAGTGTAAATTCAACTTTTCTGACCTCCTAGAGACTCCAAGCACACACCAAATGCATTTAATAGCTAAAAAAAATGGATTTTGCATCATGCAGTATGTCCACTTTCACATAAATGTGACACTCAAATGTGAGAAAAACACTATTATTTGCCCTCCACTTTTGCCTGCATGTGATATCTATCAACATCTACATTTTTTTTTCACCAGCTTTTCGCTAAATGAATGTCTGATGTTTGACGTTACACTGATGCGTCGATCATCTCCTTTTTTACTGGAGGCAGAGACCATGTTGTTATTGGCTATTATGAACAGGGAGATGCAGTCCATTCAGATCAAACAACAAGCTAAAGAATGCTGAATCCTCTGTAAAGCTGAGGATATCTGTAGACTGTGAGTGTGACTATTCTTTGAGTTTCTGAGCAGCTTTATAAATAGTAATTTTGTCCTATTATATTTATTATGGAAATATTCATTACAGCAGCATGATAAATATTAGACAAGTTGCTTTTCCTAGAAACATGAACCTTTTTTTCCAGTTTTAAGAGCTTGTTTCAATTGCTCAAGCCTAAATCAAACATATTCATATGTCCTGGCTGCACTCTGCTGTAGCTTATTAAGTGTTATTGCTTGAACAAAATGCATGGTGCAGAATATATTTGCATCGCCTGGCGCATTATCATTCAATAAACAGAAAGCACTGGTACCAAGGGAGGTGTGGGGTTTATAATGAGAAGCTACGCTGCTATTCTCAAACGTCCCTTAGCTCACAAAATGCAGAAATCAAGATATACACAATTAAGCCCGTTCAGACACACACACACTAACACATCATTGAGTGTGCTCTAACAATAAAACAATAAAAAGAAGGCTTAGTTTCTCCTCCCTGCATGCAAAGACCATTCTGAGAGTGCTGATGGAACATGGTGAGCCCATGTGGCTCGAGGTGGATATCAATTAAAATGATGTATGGTCCCAGTGTTTTCTAATTGGGACATGGCGATGTATTTAATAACACGCATTAGAACCCTAATTAGAGGTAAATTGAGCTGCATCCCATTGTCTGCTAATCAACACAGTGGATTGTGTGGCTAAATGGCCTGTTGGAAGGTCTCTGTGCTTTAAGATGTTTATATTTTAAAACAACTGTTTGTTCACTCTTGTTCAGTTTGTGCTGCTCAAATGTCAGCAATAATTAGACTTTCAGTTCAGCACTCTTTGTTTCCAAATCAAAATAAATAGTGCTCTTTGTTTTACTGGAAAAAATGTATCTCATAATACATTTTTATTATTATTTAAAGCCAAGCATTACTTTAAAAAATGTGTATTGTCTACTACCTTTCATGGCAGAAATTTGGGTAATAATTTCAAGTTTTGTATATTTACTTGGGTAACTTGTTGGAAAAATGTACTTTTAAGAGTAGTTTTACTACATCATACATTTTACTTTGAATAATAGTATTTTAAAGTAATGCTATTCTTACTTGAGTGGAATTTCTGAATACTTTACCCACCGTAAGTAACTTCACTGAAGAGCAACTAATTATGTTATTTGAGTTGTTTTAATTTTAATCTTTAAAAATACCAGAATTTACATATTTTCTATATTTTGTCAGTTTGATGACATCATTTTAAAGTCTTATAGATCAGTTACTCAAGTAGCCTTTTTATGCAATAGTTTTTTACTCTTCTTTGAGGAATTTCTTGGAAGGCTATGTTTTACTTTTAATTTGAGTAAAAAGTTGAAGTACTACACTTCTATGCAACTTTAAGGTACTCTAACCTCTGCTGAAACCTGTCATGCAATATTGCAAGATCTCGTGCTCAAAGTATGTGTTGTAAATGACTCTCAGTTACTGCAACATTTACTTTTAGGTCATTATTGGTAAAATTGAATAAGTTACAGGCATTTCACTTGTATTTGGAAGTGAAAGATGTAAATTTCAAACATTTACACATTTGAACAAGCATTTTTTTGTTTTAATTTGACAACTGTATCTCTCTGAGACCAGTTTTAAGATTATATCAATGTGACTATCTGTTCCTTTCCTTGCTTTTCCGGCAAGAATTTTTCTCTAGCAGGTCAGCATACTGTAAATAGCAGTCATCCATCCATGCTGACTCCAGTGCAAAATCCCTTCGAGCACATTTTATGGATTGAAGAAACGTTTGACAAGCTCTCTGCAATCGGATGTGTCAGTATAAAGGATTATGTGTTTTATGGGTCTTGGCCTGAACAGCAGATCTGCTACTATAAACATGCACTACAATTTAGCCCAAGGTGTGCTGTGGAAAGGTTATCCAATCACCCTTTTGAAAGTGGCTCTCAGAATGAATGAATGCCTCTGCTGATGCATCGCAGGAGAACTGTAGCAGTGCAAAAGTGATCCAGCGGTCTTTTATTAGCAGCCTGAAAGAAAGGGAGCTAAAATTAAAGCAGCTTTCGCTTTAAAGTCGTATATTTGATCATTCCTGATTTCTCTTTCTGTCCCTTTTTTTTTCATTTTTTTTTCTAAAGTAAACTCTTTCAGTGCTACCCACTTGGGAGTAAACAGCTATTGATCACAAACTCACTTGTTCAGTTGTACTGTATGGTTATCTATATGGTAATGCACAACTGCTTGCCTCATTTTATTATTTCATCTTTCTCTGTCTCCTCATTACAAGAGTGCAGCGCTGAGAACACCTCCTGTGTATCAAGATAAGGCTGTTTGAATGGATAAGACATTCTCCTTTGCATAAAAACAGTTCCCCTTTAAACAACCCACCTGCTCCAATAAAGCTATTCATCTGCATACCTCTGTTTGCTTTGTTTGGGGGGATAATTAACATAACTTTGCACAGAATTGATTATTTAGGGGCAGAAAGGTGTATAAGTAGATGTTATCTGAAGGGCAAGTTAAAATGTCAAAAGCAAAACAGATAAGAAATTAAAACAATGTCACAGTTTTGTAACATTTAATCTAATGTCCAGAATGAGGGAGTGCTGCCACACACAGCGATGACACACTGCAGGCGACTCACAGTTAAAATATTCAATAGATGCTTCTCCCATATTTGATCATCTTCCAGCCTTCTCCCCCATTTTTGTGCAAATGAATGAATCTGTAAACCACAAACAACATCTGAAAGAAGTCGGTGTAAAAAAAAATGCCTTGCCATGAACAGTTTGTTGCCAGCACCATTAAAATTTTATTTCACTTTGAGAGAAACAGAAGCTGCTGGTCCTTCAAAGCTAAACTACACCAGATAACAGTGCAAAACTATAACTTCTGCAGCATAAAACACTTTTCCACTGTCCATTTCTGTGCTCTGTATCTCCCAGACTCTTTTTGCTTTTTGTCTCAAAAACATTCTTTAAAAAAAATAATAAACCTTTATATGAATATTAGGCATATATGCATCTTTTTCCAAAAGACAAATCACTTCACAATAAAACAACACAATGCTATAAACAACTAGATACAGTAGACAATCCCACAGCAGAAGTTATTTGCTCTTGAGTTCCTGAGGTTGGCCGGTGTGTTTTTAAAAAAGTCTAGTGTCACTTGTAATAACTTTTAAACTTTTAAAGTCCAATATATGCATACAATGTAATGTAAAACATAATATTCCTAGCTGAGAACAATTCTTTTGTCTCATGTCTCGTAGAGTCAAGACTCAGACAAGAACTTTCATCAGCATCTAAAGATTTTCATGCAATTCAATAAATGTTTTATGAGTAAACTGTACAACAAACATCAAGTTATAAATATTAAAATGTGTACTTTTCTTAAATAACCACTTATCCAAAATTTTTTTGAATCTTTTCATTCTGAATTGTGAAATAAGTGGCCATGATCAACTTTAAGTATTAAACATGTGATCATGTTATCAT
>NW_013952719.1:15691-16404 GCF_001266775.1 Austrofundulus limnaeus | reverse complement strand
GACGAAAGCCTGGTGAAGATCAGAGAAATTCTGCCCTCTGGGGGCGTGAACAATCGTTTTATTCAGAAATGTAAGAGTGAGGTCACAAAATGTTAACAACAAATCAGGAATCAGTTATGTGGTATGTCACAAGAGAGGAACCAATCAAAACACTTGTTGTTGCTGGGGTTTTAATATGTGAATAATAGTAAAGACCACACAGACTTGTTTTGTCTTACTAGCTCTGCTTGAGTCTGTGGACACGCCATGATGAATAATAAATTTGTCACGTACCTCAAGACTTTATTTGAAACACCTTAAGAAGTTTAATAAATCCAATAAAACTCTATCACAGATTAATTCTGATAACTCAGGATGAACTCTGATTATATTCAGACAGGTTGGTGTAGAAATCAGAGGTTCCAGACTCTGATTCAGCTTTTAGATTCACTTTGAGTTTAAACTCATCATTTGAAATAAAACTCAGGTTGGATGATTCACATAAACTTTGTCTCTTAAAGACTAAATATTCATTAAACCTGCAGTCTGAGTCCTCAGGTCTGAGTCCTCAGGTCTGAGTCCTCAGGTCTGAGTCTTCAGGTCTGATTCTTTAGGTCTGAGTCTTTAGGTCTGAGTCTTCAGGTCTGATTCTTTAGTTCTGATTCTTTAGTTCTGAGTCTTTAGTTCTGATTCTTTAGGTCTGATTCTTTAGTTCTGATTCTTTAGTTCTGATT
>NW_013952719.1:12261-14536 GCF_001266775.1 Austrofundulus limnaeus | reverse complement strand
TCTTTAGTTCTGATTTTTTAGTTTGAATTTTTAGTTCTGATTTTTTAGTTCTGATTTTTTAGTTCTGAGTCTTTAGTTCTGAGTCTTTAGTTCTGAGTCTTTAGGTCTGATTCTTTAGGTCTGATTCTTTAGGTCTGATTCTTCAGGTCTGATTCTTTAGGTCTGATTCTTCAGGTCTGATTCTTTAGTTCTGATTCTTTAGATCTGATTCTTTAGATCTGATTCTTTAGGTCTAAGTCTTCAGGTCTGATTCTTTAGTTCTGATTCTTTAGTTCTGATTCTTTAGTTCTGATTCTTTAGGTCTGATTCTTTAGTTCTGATTCTTTAGGTCTGATTCTTTAGTTCTGAGTCTTTAGTTCTGAGTCTTTTAGTTCTGATTCTTTAGGTCTGATTCTTTAGGTCTGAGTCTTCAGGTCTGCGTCCTCAGGCCTGCTGTCAGGATGATGGATGTTTAGGGAGTGAAAATCTAAAAATATGTTTTTAAAGTTTCTGACAAACAAATATTTTAGCCGTGAGAACAGAACCATTTCAGCAGCTGAAGTGTATTTTTAGTTCAGGACACGCCTTTCTGTTTAAATTTAGTTTGAAAGTTTTCCACCATGTTTAACAAACAGGTGGAAGAACAACAAGTAAAACATCCTGGATTCAATGGAAACAGATTAAATTCACCTGATTCTTCTTCTGATAAACATTTAAATGAATGCAGTAAATGAAGTCGGTGGTCTTTAATCATCTGACCTGGCTGTGCGCGGGGCCTTTGTTTGGGGGTCCTGTTCATTGTTTATTGTTTTATTTGGACCCCCATTAGCTTCCACAGCAGTGGTTGCTAGTCTTTCTAGGGTCCATAAAATCAAAATACAAAAATACAATTAACAATACATATAATTAAAACGGACATATTAATTTCCATAGTTTTTTAAAGCTATAAAAGGTTCATGACACCAGCCACCTAATACATTTAAACAAGCAAGTTCAGTCTGCAAAACACCTCATCACTCAAACAAATATAACAACAAATGTAATACTTTCAATACAATAATTTGTGTTTTATAGCTTTCTTAAAAATGTTTGGATTTTGAATTTCCCTAACACTGGATGGGAGTAAATTCCACTCTGAAGCCCCTCTATACAGAATTATTTTCCTCATAAAGTTACTTTCTTAGTCTTTCTTTAAAATAATGTGTATTATTAATCATTAACATATACTTAAACAGTAGAAGGCTGTATTTTGTTTTTACTTCCACAGTTAACCAAGACAATTTAAGATACATCTCATGCACTTCCGTGTGATAGGACAGTTCAAAACTACTATGGCTGCTCTATTCTGAGCTATTTGAAAATAAAAGTGGACCCAAACAGCTTCCCTGTGGTACACCACATGATGTTATACTGTTAGAAAGACTGCCATTAAAAAGACCTGCTGTGACCTATTGCTGAATGTGTCCAGGCCAGTGCAGCTTGTGAAAATGTGCTTTAAGTTTGACAATAAGAAGACTGTGGTCGATTACATGAAAAGCTGCAGGAAAATCTAAAAACACGGCGCCTACTAGTTTCTTTGCATCTAAGTATGTTAACCATACTTCAGTCATGTGTTTTTAGGTGAAAAGTCATGTCTATATGCATGTTGGAACTGTGTTAACAATTCATTTGTATTAAAATAATCCATTATTTGATTAAAAATGAAATTCTCCAAAATCTTGCTCAACACAGGAAGTAAACTGACTGGTCCACAGTTTGATCCAGTAAAACCTGCCTTTGGATCTTTGAGAAGACGTGTAGTTTTGACTGTTTCCTGAGCTCAGGAAAAGTACCACTGAAAATATGACAGATAGGTGTTGAGAGATGAGTGGCAGCTACTTTGAGTATTTTACTCAAGTATTTTACTGAGTATTTTTGAGTATTCGACACCTGAAGATGGATCATCAGAGACACTGAAGCATCTTCTCAACAACATCCTGAGTTACAGGTTTAGTTTTTACCAAACATTATAAATTCATCTACATGAGTCACTGTCAGTAACGTTCATGTTAGACCTTCAATTATTCACTTTATTTGTAAAATATATATATATTAAAATAATTTGTGCTCACAGACCCCCTCCCTGCTGTGGGCGGGGCCTTTTTTTGAGGGTCCTGTGCTCACAGACCCCCTCCCTGCTGTGGGCGGGGCCTTTTTTTGGGGGTCCTGTGCTCACAGACCCCCTCCCTGCTGTGGGCGGGGCCTTTGTTTGGGGGTCCTGTGCTCACAGACCCCCTCCCTGCTGTGGGCGGGGCCT
>NW_013952719.1:8508-11684 GCF_001266775.1 Austrofundulus limnaeus | reverse complement strand
GGGGGTGGGGGGGGTCGACAGTAAAAGAGTCAAACAGTAAAAGCAGCCTGCTGCTCAGCTGACAGGAATCTGAGGCGTTCAGTCTGGGAGCTTCTGACTTTTATTTTTAGAATCAGAAACTCATGAAGTTATTCAGAGCTGCAGGACGTCAGTGTTTTATACATGCTTCACATGGTTCACATGCTTCACATGCTTCACATGCTTCACATGCTTCACATGGTTCTGCTGGTTCTGCTGGTTCTGCTCACACTCACAGAAACAAAGATGTGAAGTATTTCAGACATGCAGCAGAGTTTCACTGCAGAGCTCTGAGGGATGATGTCAGTTCCCACGCTGCAGGACTGACAGCTTCCTGCAGTCGGTCTCCTCCAGGTGAGAGGATCAGCTGCTGCATGTACACAACACACACCTGCTCTCTGTTCACATCAGGGATCATTAATAAACTGTGATTATAAATCAGCTGATCAGTTCCAGAGGAGCAGACTGATGATTGACAGCTGGACAAACAGCTTCTGTTGGCAGTTAAATCTGATAAATCTCTTCTTTTACTGCTGCAGAAATGATCTGTAATATTTTACTAACACTGAGCATGTTCTGATGATGTAACCTGTTTCTCTTCATGTTTAATAATCTGATCAGATTAAATCAGTTTGAACTGAAACATTTTATTTTTCTCTCATTTCTGATGAAACAATCAGCTGATTAAATGTAAACAAACTGAGATAAACTGTTCTGAGAACAGAGATTAGATCTGCTGCCTGTCAGATTATCTGATCCAACCAACATCCATCCAACCAACATCCATCCAACCAACATCCATCCAACCAACATCCATCCAACCAACATCCATCCAACCAACATCCATCCAACATCCATCCAACCAACATCCATCCAACATCCATCCAACCTGCATCTAACCTTCATCCAACCAACATCCATCCAACCAACATCCAACCTGCATCTAACCTTTATCCAACCTGCATCCATCCAACCAACATCCATCCAACCAACATCCATCCAACCAACATCCATCCAACCAACATCCATCCAACCAACATCCATCCAACCAGCATCCAACCTGCATCCAACCTTCATCCAACCAACATCCATCCAGCCTCTCACTAAAGTAAGAGAAATGACTCATATTTAAACTCTTGCTCCGTCTGAAACACAAACAGAATAAAAACAATAAATTTCTGGAGCCTCTGATCTCAGATAAAGTTCTTCTGTTGGTCATTGTTCTACATTTCAATAAATATTTAACAAGTTTATTGTTTTCTAAATCCTAATTATTTAGAAAATATGTTCAAACGGCTGAAAATGAAGTTTTGAGGAGATTTTTTTTCTAAATATTCTGGGTGGGTGGGGGGGTTATGTGGACCCTTTGTGCTGCTGCTCAGTAATTACAGGTGTTCTTCATTAGCAGGTTAGAGTTAACACCAGCAGACGTTGTCAGGTGTGTAACATTTACACACACTGATCTGTGCTTGTTAAACTCTACATGTATTTTATTTAGTTTTAATGCAGAAATAAAATAAATTAGCCTTGTGCCACTTCACATCAACCAACTGGACCTGCTGGAAACAAGAAGCTCTGGGTTCAGAAGAAACTGAACTTCAGTCAGAAACATGCAGAGTTTTCTCAGGAAAGCTTTGAAGCTGAGGCCGACACAACGAGGCCTTACTGCTGGAACATCTCTGACTGCTGACAGTTTCTGTTTGGTGAGGCTGCACCTCCTCCTGAGGACACCTGCCAGGTGAGAGGAATGCTGCTGCCGCCGCCGCTGCTTGTCAGCTCAGGACACATTCCTGCTGCTGCTGCTGCTGCTGCTGCTGCTGCTGCTGACCCTGCTGCTGCTGCTGCTAACCCTGCTGCTGCTGCTGCTGCTGCTGCTGCTGCTGACCCTGCTGCTGCTGCTGCTGCGTGTCAGCTCAGGACACATTCCTGCTGCAAACAAGAACAGATAATGAGCTCTGAATGGAGCCGCTGAGGCGGGACGAGACCACAAAACCACCTCCAGTTCTGAGAAGACCTCATTAAACATCTGAGGATCTGTGTGTGGGAGCCTGCTGCTGACCCTGCTGCTGACCCTGCTGCTGACCCTGCTGCTGACCCTGCTGCTGACCCTGCTGCTGCTGGACCCACTTTCTTCAAACTGAAATGCTGACTTGGTTTCATTTCTCCTCCTCATCAAACACAAACAGAAATCCTTCATGACAAAGAGCTGAGCCAGTGTTTGCACTTTCACACATTAAACCTTATTTAAAGATTATTTCTCCATATTTGGTCGATCTGCTGCTTCCAGTTTCTTCACAGGAAGTTTCTAATGTGAACTTCCTCACTTTGTCATTAACATGAAGAAACAACACAAAACGGAAAATTTGTCAAAGTCTCCGATGACCGACTGTTTTCTGCTGGATCAGTTTAGAAACATGACCTGATTAAAGCTTAATATTTCTATAAAGGTTCAGAACCAGGACCAGGACCGGTTCTGACCCGTTCATATTTCAGAAACAAACTGATCAGAAATCTGATTATTTTAATGAAATCGTGACAAAAACTCTGTTTATAAAAACATTTTCTTTGAAGAATTTCATTATTTGCTGATTTGACTCAAAATAAAAGTTTGTTGTTTAAAGTTTGAAAACATTTTTATCCATTTTAGCAGGTTTTAATCTGCTGCTGAAACTATGGGGCGACCAGCAATATTTAGCTTTAATATTTAGCTTTAATATTTAACTTTATTTATCCTTTCATAAGAAAATAAATGGGGGGGAAATTTCAAAGTAATATTTTTTACCTTGATATTCATACATTAATAAATGTCATAGTTCCAAACTAAATATTTAACTACAACATAAATATTTAGTTTGTAGCTAAATATTTAGCTTGATAAAAACTAAATATTTAATTTACAAGTTAAATATTTACTTAGCAAGCTAAATATTTAGCTAAATATTAATTTACAAACTAAATATTTAATTTACAAGTTAAATATTTACTTAGCAAGCTAAATATTTAGCTAAATATTAATTTACAAACTAAATATTTAATTTACAAGTTAAATATTTACTTAGCAAGCTAAATATTTAGCTAAATATTAATTTACAAACTAAATATTTAATTTACAAGTTAAATATTTACTTAGCAAGCTAAATATTTAGCTAAATATTAAT
>NW_013952719.1:6533-8498 GCF_001266775.1 Austrofundulus limnaeus | reverse complement strand
AAAGGCTAATTAAAGTTAAATATTAGAGTTAAATATTAGAGTTAAATATTAAAGTTAAATATTAAAGTTAAATATTGCTGGTATATTTTGTCAGTGTAACTTTACAAACACCACATGAAACAAATCAGATTTTATTTTTTGTTTATTTGTTGATCTGTTTCTGTAGAAAAAACCATAAAAAGATAAAAGATTTATTTCATCTCGTGAAGTTTATCATGTTTTAATAAAAGCTGGAATTTCCTGATGAAGTTCTTCCTGATGACTCAGATCCTGGACCTGGGTCCGGATCCAAAGCTGTCAGCTCTGCAGCTTCTCGGTTCTTTTCAGTGTTGAGCAACCAGGGCGTGCCTCTGCAGGGAGGAGGTCCCGGTCTGAGCAGGACCTTATAAAACCAGATCCTGCGCGTCTCCAGTCAGATCTAAGAGACACACTAAGCCAGAACCGAGCCGACGGAACAGAACCACTGAGAACATGTACTCACGGTCCAACAGCAGCACCCTGACCCTGCAGCAGGAGAGGTTCGCCTGCACCCGGAGCACCGAGCCGGAGGTCTTCACCTTCGAGCGGGTCCCGGTCCAGGCCACCGCCGTGCGCTCCTACCAGCCCATCCGGCCCAAGAAGCGCTGCACCCGGGTCATGTACCCGGCCAAGGTGCGCATGCACCTGCCTCCCCCGGAGAGGAGCCAGGCCAAGCGCTGGCTGCTGGTCCTGATCCTGGTGGTCCTCTGGCAGATCTACACCGAGGAGCCGTGCGCGGAGACCCCGGCGGGGGGCGCCGACGGCCCCGCCAGAGACTACCAGGTCTTCCCCTTCCAGTCCGCCGAGGAGGAGGTCCGGCAGCTGTCAGAACTCAGACCCGGCTCCGACCCGCCGAGCAGCTGCGAGGAAACCTCCGCAGACCGAGTCCTGCCGAACTCCGCCGAGAGCAGCCGAACGTTCGAGCAGAGCGCCGGGAAGAGCATGGTGGCCCTGCTGGTCTACCACAGGCTGGGCAACGACAACTGAGCCCCCCAAGGACTGGTCCGCCCGAGTCTGGGCTCTGGACCTGAACACTAACACGAGCTGGACTTGATCCTGGTCCTGGTCCTGGTCCTCCTGACCCGGAGAGGTTCCGCTGATCGTGAGAGGAGCGGTGCGTCCTGCGCGGCGCAGCCGGAGAGGAGCCTCCATGCCCGGCCTGTCCCTGCCGACAGACCCCCCTCACTGCGGAGGGGGGTCTGGAGTCTGGAGCAGAGACCCTCAGAGACTCCCAGAGACCTTCAGAGACCCTCAGAGACTCTCAGAGACCCTGAAGAACTGAAACTTGAACATGAGAAAACTTGAACAGAACTTGTGTGAGACACAAAAACTGCACTGAAACCAAGTCAGAGCCTGAAACTGACTCTGTTCTACTTTATTCTTCTTTATTGTTGTTTATTGTTGTTTATTGTTTATTGTTTATCACTACTGGACTATTTATTTTATTTGCTATTTATTTAATATTTTTCATAATAAAAGGTTGAAATATATTTCCTGTTTCCCGCCTTGTTTTTCTCTCTGAAGTGTTTTTTGGTGATTTTAAGGTTTTGAATCTTCAGCTGTTTGGATCAGAACTCCTGCAGCTTCTGGTCCACCAGGATCTCCAAAACCTGACCCTTCAGGACGGACCTGCTCTGAAGTTTACAAACCGGTTTAACCTGATCTGAACAATGTGAACACTAAAAATAATCTGCAGATTCTTCCAGAACTCAGGTGGGCAGGGGGTGGGGGGCAGGGGGGGTCATGACCCCCCTGAGAATAAGCTGACCACCCCAGTTTTATCCTTTTTCACTTCCCCTGCCTATTTAGGAATATAACCTCATAAATACAAAAACAAACACTGATATTTTTAACAATTAAGAGTTAAAAACATTAATTTATTTCAAATAAATAAATAAATGAAAATGTAGCTCCTCTGAATAAGGACAACAGACCAGTCTAAAACCA
>NW_013952719.1:0-4223 GCF_001266775.1 Austrofundulus limnaeus | reverse complement strand
ATCAGTTTTAATATAAAATGTTTTAATATAAAGTGTTTTATTATAAATCTTATGACCACAGGTTTAATCAGTTTTAATATAAAAAGTTTTTATATAAAAAGTTTTATTATAAATCTTATGACCACAGGTTTAATCAGTTTTAATATAAAAAGTTTTTATATAAAAAGTTTTATTATAAATCTTATGACCACAGGGTTAATCAGAGTTTTGTGTTTTCTCAGCGTCACCTGCTGCTCTGACAGCTGCTGAGTCATGTTCTGCAGCTTCAGCTGACAGAACCATGAAGGTCCAAAGTGTTTCCTCACAGGATGAGGACTCTTCCTCTGACGATGACTTCATGTTGATGTTGACGTTGCCATGGTGACCAGCAGCTCCACTCACCTGAACAGGTAACCAGCAGCAGGACTGAGGCTTGTTCAGTCAGTTCTTTACATAAACAAATAAAAACACTTTGAGCTTCATTCTGAACCAGAATCTGGACCAGGACCGACCCGTTTTCATCCAGAATATAAGATATTAGCTCCTTCTGTTCAGCTAACCTTTAGCTTTTAGCTTTTAGCTAATATTTAGCTAATATTTAGCTAATATTTAGCTAATATTTAGCTTCTGTTTATGAACTTTAGAATGATTTTTTTCAGTCTTCAAACTCTCAGCTCCCAGACTTCTCTCTGAGAAACAGAAACAGTCAGAACCACAGGCTGGTCCTGGTTCTGTTCCTGTCAGAACCACAGACTGGTCCTGGTTCTGTTCCTGTCAGAACCGGTCAAGTTTCTGCAGCCCGTTGGATCAGAACCGGTTCAGTTTATTTAAAGCTCAGGTCAAGAAAACTTCCTGTTTACTGTTTACACTGAAACCTGAACCAGGACTCGGAGGTCAGACCTGAACCAGGACTCGGAGGTCAGACCTGAACCAGGACTCAGAGGTCAGACCTGAACCAGGACTCAGAGCTCAGACCTGAACCAGGACTCAGAGGTCAGAGAGTTAAAATCTGTTTTATTTTTAGTTTCTTTAGTTATTCTAGTTGTAATTTCTCCTTTTTCCTCTGTTTATCTCACCTTGTTACTTTGTCACCTCATCACCTCATCACTTCATTAACTTGATACCTTGTCTCCTCATTACCTCATCACTTCATTAACTTGTTACCTTGTCACCTCATTACCTCATTGCTTCATCACCTTGTCACCTTGACACCTCACTACCTCGTCACCTTGTTGCCTCCTGGTGAGGGAGCTGTGTGAGTCTGCTCACATGAACTCACAGGATCTCTGGTTTTAGACTCAGCAGATTTTGTCTTGAATCAACCAGTGTGTTAATTAAAGGAGACATGCAGTGTTTTGATGCTCTGCTCTGATTTGTTGGTTTGTTTACATGGTGGAATGTGTTTTTACTGAGCCTCATGTGTTTTTGACTGGATTGTGGTGTTCACATGACTTTCATTGTTTGTAATGTTATTAAGGAAGCAGCTTTGTGTAGTGTATAATGTCCAAGTCTGTCTGTCTGATCACCTTGTCTCCTCGTCTCCTCGTCTCCTCGTCTCCTCGTCTCCTCGTCACACACAGGAACACTCTCAGTCAGGGACAGTTCAGTCATCCTGTCATGTTTTTGGTCTGTGGGAGGAAACTGGAGGACCTGGAGAAAACCCACACATGCAGAGAGAGAACATGAAACTGCACAGAAAGCTTCCTGCTGGGATTCAACCCGACAACCTTGTTGCCGAGAGGCCCAGCTGCACAGAGTGAGCCTCCTGTTAATAAATTAATCAGACGTTAGTGTCTGCTGCTGTCAGTTTCAGTTTTCTGAGCTCCTCTTCAGTGAAACAAGTTCAGGCAAAAGTGGTTCTCTGGATCCGGACCAGAACCACAGACAGAACCTGGTCCAACCTGAGAAGTTCATCCTGTGAGTTTCAGAGAGGAGTCATGGAGGTCACCTGTTCTGGTCTGTTCTGGTTCTGAGTGTAAACTGCACCTTTCAGCCTGCAGCGCACTGATGATGCTCTTCATCATGCCTGAACCCGTCAGAACCTGTCAGAACCTATCAGAACCTCCTGCTTTGTGCTGTGGTAATTCACTTCCTGCTGTTATTTTCCTCAGAGAAACCGTTCGTTGCTTCATCTTCCTCTGACTTCACAGAGGATCTGCTCCGACCTGGAGTCTGTTACAGGTTCACAGTTTACACTGAGGTTTACAGTTTACACTGAGGTTCACAGTTTACACTGAGGTTCACAGTTTACACTGAGGTTCACAGTTTACACTGAGGTTTACAGTTTACACTGAGGTTTACAGTTTACACTGAGGTTCACAGTTTACACTGAGGTTTACAGTTTACACTGAGGTTTACAGTTTACACTGAGGTTTACAGTTTACACTGAGGTTCACAGTTTACACTGAGGTTTACAGTTTACACTGAGGTTTACAGTTTACACTGAGGTTCACAGTTTACACTGAGCAGCAGGGCAGGAATATATAACAGGATCCAGCATCTCACTGAACTCTGAACACAACCACACAGCATTCTGGGAGATGTAGTCAGAGGAAAGGTTTTACCTGCTCGACCTGCTGAGTAACAGCAGCTGCTTCAACTTTCATCAGCACAGTTATCAGTGTGCATTTCCAATGCAATGCACACTATTGTGATTCATTTCCCATCCAAGTCATCTCCATTTTGCCATGCTTCTCCTCCTACTTTGTCCTAGAGCTGTAATTTATATCTGTAAAGCTCCTGTGCCAAATGATGGCTATGCCTTTTGGTGCCTGTACAACTTATAGTTTTTGAAATATTAATGTTTAATAATTTATAATGACAGTCAATGGAGCTTTGTATTGGTCCAATACTGCCCCCTGCTGTACCTACTCAGTACTGCACCATAGTTTAATATTTAAACTCAGTAGTTCAGTGTTAACAATATGTTAGTATTTTGATGTTTTGCTACATATTGTCCTAATATTACTTTATTGTTATAATATATTGCGGTTTAGTGTCAACAACTGCATTGGCGATGTGGCCTCTTTCTGCACACATACAAACCAACTCCTGGCAATCCCCTCTGCCACAGCTCCAGTGGTCTCATTGGTTAATGCCATGGGCTTTCATGTGGGAGATCAGGGTTCAAAACCCAGCTAATGCAACTTTAACAAAATCTCTTCAGAATTCATATTGTCACAAAATTACCTTAAAACAAACACCTGCTGACGTGACAGGCACAAGCTTGTATAGAAAACACATTTGAAATTGGTCAAAGTTCATTCTGCAAGTCCACTGCTGCAGGTAAAACCATGCTACATGGCAATGCACACTTGTTTTTACATCGTAAAAACCCATGTCTAGTTCAGTCTGTTTTCTTCTGCTCCTTATTTTAAACAGATCAAACAAAAAAATCATCAATACCAACTGAAATAAAACATTTATCTCCTGATTCAATGATCTAATTTAATTTTACTTGGTAAGATTCTTGTATTTCAAGAATTTTACTAAGTAGAATGTTCTTACTCCACTGGCAGACATTTTTGATTGAATTAGAGTCAAATTTTCAGACTAACAAGACAAATAATCTTACACATTCTGAAAACAAGATGATTATTCTTACACAATCAGTTCTTGTTTAGTAAATCAGTCTGAAAACAAGATCAAAAAGACTTTTTGGCTGATATAAGATTTAAAACTTGGTTAGGTGGACAGTTTTAGCAGCGTGACAGTTTTCACCTTCAGCTGTTAACATTAATGTCGATCAATAACATTTATAGAACTCAGTTAGTGCTTCTAAATTTAGGAAGCGCTAATCCACTAATAAATTTTAAACTTAGCAATATCTCTAAAGCACTAATCAGGAAATTAGTTCTCATTAGTGCTTTAGAGGAACTGTGCCGACCACTGGACTCAGATCTATAACTCAGTTAGAGCTTCACACAGAGTCATCAGTCAGGGTTCAGACACTGAGCTGAACTCTGCTGTGGTAGTAGCTGAGAGTCTTTACATCACACAATCTGAGGGCTGATGAGTCAAGCAAACACCTCAACCAGGACCAGAACCAGAACCAGGACCAGGAGCAGGACCAGGACCAGGACCAGGAGCAGGACCACAGCACCCCTCCTGCAGCTCTTCATGGTAAAAACAAACAGCAGCTGCAGAAATGGATCAGAGCTGAGCTCATCTACAGGCGGAAGCTGTGGTCAGCAGCCTCCCACACACACACACACACACACACACACACACACACACACACACAC
>NW_013952718.1:667121-668640 GCF_001266775.1 Austrofundulus limnaeus | reverse complement strand
GGAGCCCCTGTGTCTGTAACACTCAACCATGGCTCCACTCACCTCTCCATCTGACTGTGCCAGCTGCTGCTGCCTCTCTGAAACAGCCGGAACAATGAAAATCCACACTTCATCAGATTCGTGAAGCAGAATTGCAAATGGAGACCATCATCATTCGTTCAGTACAGTCTCCATCTGCTCCCAATCCTTCCACTGCTTCCACCACTGCTGCAGCTGCTGCTCCTGGTCCAACTGCTGCTGTCCAGCCCCCACAAACCAATCTGGACAACACCTGCATTCTGCCAAGGTCCCTGACCACCTCCACCCCACGTGAGCCAGGGACACGGTCCCTCACTGATGTCCTGAGAGAAGATTACATCACCACTCAGTCCATCACAGGGTTTCCCTACATGTAACTGATCGTGGCGCACCGCCACGGCTGAATACAAGCCACCACATCTTCTGATTGAAGTTATTTATTTATTTATTTTTAATCAACGTAAAACAGTTTGTGGTATGAGTATGTGGGTTGTTGTGCACATGAAAAATTGGCCAAATATTTTTTCCAAACAGTTTATTTTGTAGTTATTGACCATTTTGAGCTTCTTGTACATCCAGGGCATGCCAATCAGTTGGTATAAGATTTATTACCAAGAAGTGTTTTTACAACAAAGATATACCAAACACCAACTTTCATACTTTTTTACTAACTGTATATTGTAATAAGTACAATGAAAAAATAAGCAGAATACTGTTAAAATTTCCAAAATCGTGAGATTTTACTTCAAGCTCTCTGTTACTTACTGTATCTCCCTACATACCTACCTGTTTTCAGAGATTTTGGCCCATCTTAGGAATGCTACTTGCTGCTTTTTACAGCTAAATTGTAKAATGATAATTTCATTTGTCTTCGAATTTTATTTTCCAGGAAAAATAACTACTAAATGGAAGGAAATAACACACCTCCAACGTGAGTACTAAAGATAATTCATGTTTTCCAATGTTTTAAACTGAGTTATGTATACCATCAGTATTAGGTGTGTGAGACAGTGGTTGGGGTTGAAACAGGCACAAAGTTCAGGCTCGGGATTTTTTCCACTATCTACCCTGAAATATGTAAAATGCAGATTAAAAGGAGTCACACAMAAGTTACTACAAACTATGGGATAAACCCAGATTAAGACAGGATGATAAAAACACCACATTGTTACATTAAAGTGAGTTACCTTAAAATCTTATTTTATTTAGTTTATTGAACATTAAGAATGTGCCAAAAATCATTACTAAAATATGTTTTGCAATATATTCAGCTTAAGCTAGTTTCCACATGTACCTGAGCAGGAGAAGTAATACAATTGTCTGTATTTATTCGTGTACAATATGAACTCATGTATGATAGGGAAAGTGTGTTTTCAATAAGTTTTTTAAACTTTATTTCATTCAACAAAAAATAATAATAAAACAAAAAAAATAAAAGAACAAAAATTATTAATAGAAACAAATAAATAATACAACATTGTTGTTTCAAAATCAGCACAAC
>NW_013952718.1:664276-666121 GCF_001266775.1 Austrofundulus limnaeus | reverse complement strand
CAGTGACGAAATGCAGCTGCTTTTACATCAGATGCAGCAAACAACCAGCTTGTTTGCAGAGAGGCTGGCCAACCACTCAACATCAGCACCTGAGTCAGCTCACTTTATACCTGCAGCAGCAACAACTTCATCACACCAAACACTTCCAACAGCTTCTACCTCACAGCCTCCACCTTCACAAATTACTACATCCTCCACTTCAAACATTACACACACAACACCATTTTACTACCCAGCATCTCGGATGAGTTAGCCTCCCTCAAGGAATCGGACACCCCAGGAGCGTTTCTCTCCCTACTCAGACAATGTCCCTGTTTCAAGCAGTGACTCAGTTCAGACAAATGTTTCCAGGCTGTTTCGTCACACCTCCAGTCCACCCAGCAGATACAGAGGAGGGGGTTCACGCGCGGGGAAAAAAAACGTGCCATGGAACCACTTTTTTGTCTGCTTGCCGGAGCCAGATATGGATTATGTTCCAAACCCAGAAGAGGCTTGTTTTCATGAATCATGTGGGATTGGTAAAAAAATGATCTGTTTTGGTAACAAAGGTGATCATGCATACCTGACTGAAGAGCTGTATCAGAACTTCCCCCCTCTCAGGGAAGCTGGTGGATTCATGCTGGCTAGAAGTGACCGCGGAAAGACTTTAATCAAGATCCAAATTCCCCCATTTGGGTACAGCATCCAATTCCTGCGGCATCATGATGAAATAAAGCGGGCGCCCCTCTATATTATACGATTACAGAAGGGGCTTACCTTACTGAAAGTAACTGCATTTTGTTGGAATCATTTAAAATTTACTGTACATGTTGCATTCTATCCTACTTAACTGTCAGAGACCACCGGTGATGCAGAAGTGCCTGGGATGTGGGGAAGACAAGCCGTTGTGTGACCTGCAAAAACATCTTGAGGAATGGTAAAAACTCAGGCATAAAAATCATACTATAAGACTTGACACCAAATTTCACTTTTGATGAAAAAACTAATTGGCTGTATTTAGCACTGTACATGTTTAATATGTACGTAGTATAGTAGAAATACATGGTATTTAAACTTGGATATACACGTGCTAGAGAACTTAAAATCTAACTTCTACTTGCTGGCACAGAATGTTCTTTTGTAGCAAGCAAAAACAAAAAAAGTTATTGTTTTAAGTAATTCTGCAACATTTTTATTTTTTACTAGGATGTTGTATATTTCAGAACATCACAATGTCATCTTGGTGTGTATTAATTGCTCCTTTTCAGCATGGGACCTTCAGAGAACCCTGGGGTAGGTACACCAGAGTTCACAGAAAATTGGTAAGTGTTCCTGATGGGTGTTAAAGTTTTATTTACAGAAAAACAAAATGTTGTGTTTGATATGAACCGGTTCTTGAACTCTGAATTAATGCCAAACTCAAAAACAGTTTTACAGATTTTATTGTTAATGTGCAAGGTTTTGGTGTGGTTCTGGATCAGGACATCGAGTTGGACTGGAACTTCTGGATACACGAAAAAACTATTAGCAACAGAGTCACTGTGAACTTTGACTGAGAAAAAATACAAAGTCACTGACCTGGTGTTCGTGTGGGTGTTCCATACACAATCACTGATTTGAGTTGACAGGGTCCGAGTCCGTGTGACGTCGTCACCGTTCAGAATTGTTTGGGGTTTTAATCCAACAGACAACAACTGGGTCCAGGGATGAGCGAGGATCAGAATAAAAAGAATTACCAGACTTAGTGGAGCAGGCTTGAGTCGTGGGTCCATAAACTGAGCAGGGGTCGAGAGCCGTGTAATCAGATGAAGCATCGCGCCGATGAGGGAAAATCCAAGAGCCGAAAAACCAGGAAGTGAAGCAGGA
>NW_013952718.1:661057-663276 GCF_001266775.1 Austrofundulus limnaeus | reverse complement strand
GTATTGACTATGATTGTCACTAGAAATAGAAAACCTTTGACCATAYTAGGTCACAAGTTGCCTTCTAGAAGGATGTCAAATCATCAGTCAGTTTGACTACATGAGCTGTAATCCTATGAATATTCCCTTTGAATGAAATGTTGATTTTAGGGGAGAAATCAGTGAAACTCAAAAAAACAAACAAATAAATGAATTAAATTAAAAAAATTAAAAAGAACCTACGGGTAATATATTCTTATAAAGGAACTTTATGTGCTATAATTTTTTGAATTTATCAGAGTACCTCAATTGAAAACACTGAAATTACATTAAAATAAACTACAGAAAGTTGTTAAAACCTCTCTTCCTTCAGACATTTGTTGGACAGTGATSCTGCAGGTTTATTGATAGTTGGCTGGATGACTTATTTTTGTATAAAGGCAACACTGGAGGTTAAAACACAAGTTTCATGCCATGAATGTATTCAGTAGATGAATTTATGTTGGTTGTTTCCGACCAAATAACTGCACTTGTACAAAACAGCTAATTTAACCAGAGAGCTGAATATCTTTATATTCAATGCTTTTTATTGAGTGACAGACATGTGCTTGGTTGTAATACAGCAGAATCCATGGACCATCGCTTATATATTCGGTCTTAAATTTCATTCAAGGTGGTATTAAAAAGGACTTAAAAAGTCTTACATTTGACTTGCTAAAACCTGCAAATACCCTGAGAGACCATGCACCTGGCAAATACCTGACACCAGAGTTCACTCCGTTCTACGCTAGGAAGTAAAAAAATATGGAGCTGTGAAGGAAAAAAAACCCAGGAAAATAAAAATTGTCTTCATTTTAATTGTTCTTCCTCAATTTAATTTCTCATACATTTAATTGATTTGTATATTGTGACAGGTTTAATTGTYATTTCTCAGAAGTTGTCTGTCACCAGTAACTGTTCCAGTTTTTGCATGTCTTCATGAACATGTACAGATGCATTAWTTTTCTTATGTTTTTGTTAACTAAAACAGACTAGATGTGACTGCCATTCTTAAAAAGATCAGCTCCCAGATGGACCCAGGGCCCCCTCCACAAGCAAACAGCATCATGGTGATGAGASACACCGTGTTGGACAGTGCCTTTAGGGCATTCCGCAGGCAAAGGTTTTCACCACTGCACCGCCTAAACGTCACATTTGTTGACTGTGATGGGACAGGGGAAGGGGCTGTTGATGATGGTGGGCCCACTAGGGAATTCCTTCGTCTGTTGGTTGTCTCAATCAGAGATTCTCAATATTTCAGTGGTCCAGATGATGRAAGGAACTTGTCTTTGGTGGCCCGTGGTAAGTTTCAAGATGAAGTTACAGTACATGATCTGTGGTTGTTCATGTGTTAACCTTAGTGATGGTGTCCATTTCTGGAAAAAATCACACTAATACAATTAAGAACAAAATGTCACTAAAAACTGATTGAAATGTGCAATAGTGAATTTTTGTTTTGCAGGAGTGGAAAATGGTCAGTGTGGCCGTTGTACATGGAGGAATACAGCCATGCTTTTTCTCCAGCTGCTTATATTGTAACATGGGATGTCGTCCAGCAGCCCCTGTTAGCCTGGAAGAGGTCAATGATTCTGATCTGAAGGCCAAGCTGCAAAATGTGAATATAAAATTTTTAAACTGTAGTTCTAATACAAACTAGTATAGACAACAGACACAGTTTGGAATTTACCTTAGTTTGACATAAAGGGAAAGCTTTGACTGCAGAAATAAAGGCATRTTTGGACACCTAAGCTAGTTTGTCTACATAGAAATTACCAAAAGCTGTTTTCCWAAATGGCTAATCCAGAGTGTACTTTACTTCAGAATTGAAGTTTTTTTTTAAAGATTCTGTCTTTCATTCCTAGATATTGGATGCAGAAACATTGCCAGAGGCCCAGCAGGCTGTCATGGAAGCCTCTGTGGCTCTGAGTTTGCTTGGCTGTTCAGAGTTTATACGTAGCCTGGACCAGAAAACGGCCATCGTTGATGAAGCTGCACGGGCCTATGTTGAGGGGCGGACCAAAGCTGCCAAGGAACAGTTAGTATAGTTTGTATTTTTAATTTTTTAACACATTACTAGAATTTTAAAAGCTTTTTCACGATGATTTAAAAAGTATTCACACCCTGGATGTTTTACCTCTTTTGTTGTTTTTTACAAATCAATCACAAAATTTGGCTTTTTCGACCAAAAGAAAGGCATTTAC
>NW_013952718.1:658951-661047 GCF_001266775.1 Austrofundulus limnaeus | reverse complement strand
GTGCCTCCACTCCTCGATGGCCAACTTGACTGCCAACAACTCCCGGTCGCCAACATCATAATTCTTTTCTGCAGGGGACAAGGACTTAGAAAAAAAAAGCACAAGGGTGGACTTTATCATCGGTGGAACATTGACTGAGAATAGCCCCAACACCGGTATTAGAAGCATCAACTTCTACAATGAACTGCTGCTCAGGGTCAGGAAATTGGAGGATAAGAGCTGAGGTGAAAAGAGTTTTCAGATTGGTGAAAGCTGACTCAGCTGATTGACTCCAAACAAACTTGGTTTTTACAGAGGTTAAAGCATTGAGAGGTGATGCAATGGAGCTGAAGTTTTTAATAAACCTCCTGTAAAAATTAGCAAAGCCTAGAAATCTTTGCAACTGTTTTCTGGATTGTGGTTTAGGCCATTCTTTGACAGCAACAATCTTGGAGGGATCCATAGAAATTTGACCAGGTGCTATTTGAAATCCTAAGAAGGTGGTAGATGATGTGTGAAACTCACATTTTTCTGCTTTAACAAATAATTGGTTTTGCAGGAGACGAAGGAGGATGGCTCGAACATGTTTCTCATGTGATTCAAGGTCCTGGGAAAAAAATCAGGATATCATCCAGATACACAAAAGCATTGACATTAATGTAGTCTCTTAATACATCATTGACCAGAGTTTGAAAAACAGCCGGAGCATTGGTGAGACCAAAGGGCATGACCAAGTATTCATAGTGACCAGTAGGTGTGTTAAATGCTGTTTTCCATTCATCCCCCTCTGATTCGAACAAGGTGGTAAGCATTTCTAAGGTCTAATTTGGTGAAGATCTTAGCATTTTGAATTTGATCAAAGGCTGAATTCATGAGAGGTAGCGGGTATTTATTCTTAATAGTTATATTGTTCAAACCACGGTAATCAATGCATGGCCTCAAAGATCCATCTTTCTTACCCACGAAGAAGAAACCTGCTCCTGCTGGTGATGATGAGGGTCGAATGATCCCAGACTTAAGTGATTCATTGATATAGTCCTGCATTGCTTGGTTTTCTGGCTGAGATAATGAAAACAAACGTCCCCTAGGAGGCATTAAACCAGGGGTCAAATCAATGGCACAGTCATAAGGTCTGTGAGGAGGTAAAGATGTGGCCTTAATTTTGCTAAAGACTTCACTGAGATCATGATAAACTGAGGGAACATTGGTTAAATCAGGACAATAATCACTTTTCTTTATTTGTTTGTCAGGGCTCACTGCACACAAGAGACAGTTGGAAGAACATCTTTCTGACCAACCCAAGACAACTTTCTTCTCCCAGTCAATGTGGGGATTATGTTTCTCTAGCCATGTGGCTCCTAAAACAATGGGTAACTGGGGTGAATGTATGACAAGAAATTGGACTGTTTCATGATGGTTACCTCCAATTACCATTTTAACTGGAACAGTTTCAGAACTGGTGCTGTTGAGATGATGACCGTCCAGGGCAAGGACTTGGTATTCCTCTTGGATGGGATGATCTGTATTCCCAGGGTGAGGGCAAAATCATGATCAATAAATTCTGAATCAGCTCCTGAATCTACAAATGCTTTAACAGGCAGCATCTTACKCTTCACAGATAATTCGGCAGGTAGTTGGAGCAGTGAGTGACTAATCGATGCGGGGCTTAAGACATGGCTCTTAATTTTAGGAAATTTGTTACTCTTCTTAGGACATGAAACAATGTGGCCTGACTCACCACAATAAAAACATAAACCATTCTTCTGTCTGCGCAGTTTCTCCTCCTCAGACAGTTTAGATCTGCCGATATGCATTGGCTCCTCACTTCTTGTAGTAGGGACTGGAGAGCAAGATAATCCACTGGACCGAAGGGGAGCTGGGGGCTTGAAAAAAGTTGATTCATTAAAAGTTCTGGAATTACCTCTTTTAGCTCGTCTTCGCTCATGCAACCTCAGATCGATCCGTGTGGCAATATCTTCTAATTCTCTCAGGGACTGTGGAGGATCTCGTGTTGCCAGCTCGTCTTTTATTTCATCGCTTAAGGCTTGAAGAAATACATCTTGAAGAGCTTCCTCATTCCATCTGCTATCAACAGCTAGAGTGTGGAAATCAATTAT
>NW_013952718.1:647841-650421 GCF_001266775.1 Austrofundulus limnaeus | reverse complement strand
ACATACATACATACATACATACATACATACATACATACATACATACATACATACATACATACATACATAATCCTCAGTGGAAAATGGTCCAGGAAATGCTAAGAGCTTTCCCAGGAGGTGTTCACCTGACCGAGGTTGCAGCTGCGCGCACCCGCTGTGGGGTGGGGGTGCTGCAGACATGAAAGCGCCTGCTGCGAAGCAAGAGGACAGGAAAAGTTCTGAACTTATTTTTAGCAGTTGAACAGGTTGGAAGATGGCTGTTTGATATTGTTTATTGTTTTTAAAATCATCTTACAGGCTCTGACATGTTAGATAAATTTGAAAATGAGGTTTTGGCCCAGGACACGCTGGAGGGACTGTTTCTCAGCTGGCCTGGGAGCGCCTTGGGATTCCCCTAGACGAGCTGGCCCAAGTGGCTGGGGAGAAGGAAGTCTGGGTCTCTCTGCTCAGGCTGCTGCCCCCGAGACCCGATTCCAGATAAGTGGCAGAATACGGACGGTTTTGAAAAAATCTGTGAGATTGCTCTATATGTCCGTATACCTGCAAAATGACATAAAATCCTTATAACTTACGGACAATCCGTACAAGTTGACATGTATGGATTTATTTTAAATAAACTTAGTGTGATGTGGCATGATCCTACTCAGGGCTGGACTGGGACAAAAAAACGGCCCGGGCATTTTTTGGTCTTGTCGGCCCACCATTATCATTATTTATACAATATCCGAATACCAGAGCATGTGTTGCATGATGTGTTGTTTGACAAGTTAAAGTACAAGGAAGAGAGTAACCATGTTTAAATTAACTGATGAGCTCTTCTTCCACTCAGAGACTTTAATGTTCATGAGGTTCTCATGCTCAGTCAGAGGATCAGACAGCTGGATACAAACTGAAGAGCACAGATCAGACAACTGCTAAATTTAAAGTTTTCAGAGTCACAAAGAAGTATTTCTTTAGGCCTGGTCAGGTCACCACGGCAACAGAGACTGAACACAGTTTTATCTTAACCTGTCAGTAATGCTGCATTCACACCGAACACGATTTCAGCGTCAGGAGCATCAGGTTTACATGCACGCCCAATGGGAAGTGCTGCGGCGCGATTTGAGAGTTCAACGCTCTTGACGCACAAATCGCTGAAGTTAGAAAATCTGAACTTTTGCAGCTCGACGCGCCGCATCAACCAATCAGACAGAAATACTCCACTGTGTGACATAGTGACAGATTCTCCAACGGGACAGAATGATGTCCACTAACCTGAAACAGACGGAGAGGAGCTCTTTAGCTGAAAACAAGTGCCTGCAGTCGGTGTCCTGACAGAGATATCAGCACCGATGCAGATCAGCGGCTCATCAAAAACTGGACTCGGGACAAAAACAGATCTGAAAGCCTTGTCTGCTCGCAGCTCCTGGGTAATGAAACTCACCAAACTCAGAACGTCTCTGAATTATCAGGTGAATTAAATATGAATTAATTATCTGATGAGCTCACCGTTCTCTTGCACTCAGTAAATAAAGCAAAACCACTTCCTTTATTTCATCCGACATTAAACAGAGATCGACAGAGGAGGACAGACTGACAGAGGAGGGAGGGGGCAGGGAGGCTCTCTAAGCGCGTCAAGAGCTTCAAGAGCAATTTTGACTTGTATCTGGCCTCAAAGTGCACAAACGTCCAACTTGAAGCGTTGGACGTGATGTTGACGCTGAAATCACATTCGGTGTGAACGCAGCAGAAGAAGCTCTTTCTTTACCTGGTGAGACTGAACATGTTACAACGTGACTGAAACATTATTTGTGTGTCATCTTAGTTCTGCTGCTGTAAGATTTTAAACTAACAGATCATCAAATGAAACAAAACTAAAACTTCCTCCTTCCTCAAAGTCAAATGTAGAGCTCTGATTCACATCTAAAGGTTTCATTTTTAAATTGAATATACTAGTGTTTTATTTAGGGACGTATAGGCTATTTGATTTAACATTTAGTATAATAAACAAAACCCATGGATTCTAATTTCAGGCCAAATTATTTCATTTGACCCAAACCTATTTATTTTATTTATTTATTTATTATATTTCAACATAAGAAATATAAAAATGTGTTGTAAAACGTGAACACACTCACAGACCAACTTTAACACATTTTATCTTAAGAAGCTGTAGTTATGTTTCAGTAAAAAACACAAATGTGTTAATTTTAGTAAACATCAGAACCATAAATGAACCTGAACAACTGAACCATCAGTGTAACATTTATACAGCTGCTGATTCAGACTGTTAATAAAAATATTCATGTTAAAATTGTTCAACAAGCTGATCATTTCAAACAGAACCTGGACACCATGAGAGAATAATTAGCTTATATATGGATCTACCTGCTGACAGAGCTGAATTTGTTACTTGTTTTCACAAACAAAGTGTTACGTCCCCTGGCTTGGTCTAGGAGTTTAAAGGGACTAACATAAATCTAGACAATGAAGGAGGAGTCAAAATGGCATTTAAGGTGTTTATTTTCTGCCATATTTTAAGTTTCTTTTCCTGGGAGTCTGATTAAATGGCTTCAGGGAGAGCTCAGGCCAAAATAACAA
>NW_013952718.1:626674-646682 GCF_001266775.1 Austrofundulus limnaeus | reverse complement strand
GAGGAAGGGGAGGACAACATGGAGGATGCAGTGGGTACGAAAAAAGAGAGATGGATAATAAGTATAGAAACATATTTTCCTTTTTTTAGTTCAAAATTTAAAAAAAAAATTAACCGAGAGGGAACAAGATTTTAAAAAATGTCTTAACATTTGTTTGTTTTCCCTCAGGTTTTGCACGCTCTAGTATAAAGAGCGGGAAGGACGGCACCAATTACAGTAAAAATGAGCGTCGAATGCGGTTCTTCATCCGTAAGATGGTGAAGACGCAGGCCTTTTATTGGACGGTGCTCTGCTTGGTGGGTCTCAACACCATCTGTGTGGCTGTGGTGCATTATGACCAGCCTGAGCTCCTCTCAGACTTTCTCTGTGAGTAAACAAACTACTGTAAATGTACACAATCAAACATTCAGCTGGTACTTTTAATACAGTTTGCAGTGTTTCCCCTAGAGTAGTTGGGGGGGGGGGGGGGCTTTGACCATAGAATGAAGATTGATATCAGAAACAATACCATTAATCATTAAAGGTAAATGCAGCTTTTTTTAAAATAAAAATTACAGAACATGAAGAAGTCTGCAATTGAATTTGCATTAGTTGAATTTTATTTATCTCTCTCACTTAAATAACTAATACGTACGTCTAGTCATAAACCAATTTCAGATATCTGGAATGTAAGTATGGTGAAGCTGATTTTATGTAAAAACGGCCTGCCATACACGTAAGCTTCTGCATGTTGCTGAAAATGATCTGCGCTCCTGGAGCAGAAGCCAATCATTAAATTAGCAAGATGGACTTAGGAGTGAGTGAATGTTCACATCATCAGAATTTACACCTGTAATTTAAACAACCCCTCAACTTTACGGATGGAGGGGGTGTTAGGTGGGGTGGCCCATTCTGTTAGGGGCAGGCCTCCCTCCTTGTACAATGGTAGGGGAAACACTGGTTTGTATTTGTTTGAAGATTTTGTTTGTCTTTTTAGGTTCTGATTATTATTGTAGTTTTCATATTTAAATGCATTTGATGCAAAAAATTACTATTTTCCTCAACTATAGTCTCAGCAAATCTTAGGCTAGACAGCTGGCTAATTTTATGCTTGAGGCTGATGCTTCTTGCTTTCTTCCTGACCCTATTTTAAAAGGTTTATATTCTTGAAATCTATTGTTCCTTCCTGGACTTGCAAACAAAGCATTTACTATTTAGTGTACTATTAAGTGTACAAATGGTATAAATACATATGGTGCATTTCCTCTAAAGAGTGCTATTGAATTTGCAGTAGATTTAAGGCATTCATCTTCTGCCTTGATACAGTTATCGTAGCCAATAGCAGCTTTACGGTAATAGTACGAAATAAGTAGCAGAACTCAATGTCAGTATATGATATATATATATATATATATATATATTCATAATCATTGTACAAAACAAATTCTACTTGATAAGCTTAAATAAATCCAAATTATCTATTCTTTAGTTAGAATGTAGCTGTAGACGTGTTGGTGCTGAGTTGAACAAACATGAATACACACGTGTACAAGGAAATCAGCTTATGCTTGGCTCATTTTTTGTGTTATTAGAAAATGAAATTCTGTTTTTTCTTTGTGTCCGTACATCACTTGATTCAGCCCACCTTTGAAAGTTACTCACACTCTTGCATACCTTTCTGCAGGCTTGGCTCACTGTCTGCTAAAATGTTCTAATCAGGTTTTTCTCTACAAAGCTCTGTTTTGTTTTGTGTTTTGTTTTGCTTTGCTTTTTATCCTCCAGTTTTTCCCTAACAATCTGATTTCCATTTCCTCTTTACTTACATCTCTCTTTCTTCCTCCTCTAGTCTATGCAGAGTTTATCTTCCTTGGTTTATTCATGTCTGAAATGATGATCAAGATGTATGGTCTGGGCATTCAGCCCTATTTCCACTCCTCATTCAATCGCTTCGACTGTGCGGTGAGCACGCAAACACACACCCACACACACGCACACACACAGTGACTAAGTGAAAACAGGAAGCTCAAATCCATCAGGTTTTGTTAAAAAATCTAACACTTCTTAGATTTAAGAAACAGATTTATATTGTGCAATGTCACAATAAGGAGGCATTTGTTAATTGCATAAAAAATATTTATCCATTCATTTCCTACCGCTCGTCCTGAAGTCGGGTTGCGGGATCGGCAGCTTGAGGAAGGCCAACAGCCACCTCTTCCAGTCCTTCTAGGAGAATTACAAATTGTTCCCAGACTAGCGGAGAAACATAGTCTCTCTATATGTCTTAGCTGTTCCCCGGGGTCTCCTCCTTAGGAACGGCATCCATACCTGAACCTGGATAGCTGGCTCCCAGATAACTGAATTTCTTACCTCGTCGAGTCTGGCTACGCTAATGAAAAAAAAACTAATTTCACTCATCTCATTTTTTTAGGACACAAACTCTGCATAGTGGCCAAGAAAACTGAGATTGTTGCCATAGGCCATGCCAGAAAGTAGTTTGACAGAGAGCTTCATTGCAGCTCAGCTCCCTCTTGTGGAAAGGGGGTAAAAACACAGCAGAATATTTCAGTTTTTAAAAATATCTGGGGTATTGTAAGCAAGGCCCTAAATACGATGTATTTTTCATTACAATATATGCAATTAGAACTTTTATTTGCGAATGTTCTGTTCCATCCATACATCACCTACCACTTTTTCTTAGTCGGGCTGCGAGGGAAGCTTCCTTCTTCCCAGCTCCTCCTGGGTGATCCCAAGGCGTTCCCAGGACTCCATCTAGTGGGACATGTCCAGATAAACCTCCTCTCTTCTATTCCATTAATGTTAAAGTTCCATCTAGTGCAACATACTGCTTGTTTTTGCAAAAAGTTACACAACTATATCATCAACTTACAACTGGAACATTTCTTTAGGTAGACAAATTTCAAGAGTCATTTATGTACATACTGAAAAGTAAAGGGTCCAAAAGCAGAACCTTGAGGTACAATAATATGTCAACGGTGTGTTTGAGGAAAAGAACACTAACATTTAACTGTCTCTCCTTTCAGGTAATTGTTGGTAGTGTTTTTGAGGTTGTGTGGGCCACTATAAAACCAGGCACATCTTTTGGCATCAGTGTATTGCGAGCTCTGAGATTGCTGCGCATCTTTAAAGTCACCAAGTAAGTCTCACTCTGTGCCTATTCATTAGCTCAATATTGAACAAATAAGAAAAGCTGACTTTTCAGTCCTAATGTATTAATCCCTTTGATGTCTTGGCATTTTGACTTTTGTTTGACTCTGTCTTTGGGAGACAGAGTTTTGATCTGGTTTTGGTTCATGCAGGATACACGTTTACATAAGGAACAATGCTCACAAACCTAAAAGAGCATAATGCTAAGATAAAGTAGTGAAAGAGATTTGGTCAGATTTCCTGGTTGGCTGATTGTATAGTTACTGTATGTCTCAGTACAATGTGATAATTGTTGTTTTAAAATGGGCACTGATTTGCTTTATGCAGGCCAATAGGAAACTTGGGCCACACATTTTCTGTGATAGTTACTAGACTTAGTGCAGGAGATCAAGTCTTTGAATGCAAATTATTTCACAAAATGAAAATATATGAAGTCAATCAGAGGATAAAACAAGCGACAGGCAAAACAAAATTAAGAGTAATCCAGAAACATCACCACTTTTTTAAGGTATTCTCACAAACAACTGCATTTTTCATATTCCTGATTTTTATTACATCCTTAAAGTTTCTTTTTCTTTTTCTTTTTTGGCACTCATGCCTATCCTTACTTTTATTTCTGCTTTCATTTTTTATTCGATAATTCATCTTCATTTTGCACATTTGTCTTCCTCGTCCTCAGGTACTGGGCACCACTTCGAAATCTTGTGGTTTCTCTTCTCAACTCCATGAAGTCCATCGTCAGTTTGCTGTTCCTCCTCTTCCTCTTCATTGTGGTTTTTGCCCTGTTGGGGATGCAGCTATTCGGAGGACAGTCAGTATCAGCACAAACTTTAAAACAAGACATTTCTCAATATTTACATTGCATGACTACATTTTACTTTTTGTTTGCACATTGTTATATATTTATATATATTTTTTTCTTTTTTCTTTTTTCTTTTTGCAGATTTAACTTTGAGTCTGGAACTCCACCTACTAATTTTGACACATTTGCAGCAGCGATCATGACAGTGTTTCAGGTAAGAAACAAAGAGTCTTGACTCTTTTCAGACATGAAATATCAGGATCTATGACATAATTATTGTGTTAAAGTTAAAAGTTTCCCCTATGGCATCATCCAGAGATGTTCTCCAAAATGACAAAGAGAGATGAAATAAGATGTAAAACAAAAAAATAATTTTGAGACAAAATTTTCTCCAATCAGCATCTGTATCAAATTCATAACTAAAACTTAGAATATAATTTTCCAAATGTTTAGCGTTATTGAACTATTGCTTGTTTTATGCAATTATGTAACAACCAAATAATGTTTTTTTTTCTAGTTTAGCTGTGGTCACAATCTTTACCATCATCCGCATGAATGAGACTAGAGGGATCATTTTTACTAGTATTTTCAAAAGTTCATAGAAATGACCAGGCTACTGTTTTTTTACATCATGACTTTTACCATAAGTTATGAACTTTAAGCATGTTGTATAATGAGAGCAGCATAAAATAAAGTTAATAATTAACTGTATTATTGGTGTCAGCTGTAGTTAATGTTAACTTTATGAAGTGGTGAGAGAAAATACATTTTTCAGTGGAGATAAAAAAAAAACAGCCTGTTCAAACAAAGTATTAAACACTTCCCAGACTTTACCAAACCACTATTTTTTTGGGGGGATAACATTATTTAAAGCTGAGTTAAATGAATAAATTTATACAACATACATTTTGTTGGTTTTATTTTCAAAATTTTATGTTTAAAAAACACTTCTGAACAGTTTTTATTATGACATTGACTTATTTTCCCCAGAAACGTTTTATTTTTCTAGCATTAAAATGTAGTTTTCTTCATTTTTCTGTAGATCCTGACAGGAGAGGACTGGAATATGGTGATGTATGACGGTATTGAGTCCCAAGGAGGAGTGAATGACAAAGGGATGGTCTTCTCTATCTTCTTCATTGTTCTAACACTCTTTGGCAACTGTATCCTACCTTTACATTTTCATAGAAGTACACGCAAATGTACACTGTTTATAGATCTAAATATACTGATCACTTTAAACTAAAATAAACAGCACATCTATGGTAAATGTTAAATCATATGCTGTAAAACTTTTATGTTTGCTCCAGTGACCTCATAGTATACATTATAGACCCTATTATTGGTTCCTGCTTCCTCTTGTTTGGAAATGAAGGCAGGAAGATCCAGCATATGGGAGCTGCCATGCTTTTTTTTTTTAATGGAGTGAGAATCTGCTCACTAACAATTTAGGGCTGTAAGTCCTACCTTCTCTTTCCCACACACAACCATCATGTTACAAGCTTTCATTTGAGCATTAATAATAACTACAGTAGATGTATTAGAAAATGAATACTTGAGCAGAAAGCTGCAAGGTAAGAGCTAACTTGAAAACAAACAAAAAAAAGAACTATTTACAGGTATATTTATTTTAGGGCTGTGAAATTAATCGAGTTAACTATGAATAATTTTAGTGCTGCATGGGCATAGATTAAATTTTTCAATCACGATTAAAATTTACAATCACTTTACTATGGCGGATTATGTAGGTTTGTATATTGCAATGCACTCAGTGCCAGGTCATGTTTGTAAATGAGAAGTGGTTCTCAAACAGTTTACCAGATAAATAAAGGTTAAATAAATAATGTAAAAAAACTCCATGTGTAACACATTATGTACAGTTTTTTTTGTCTTCTTATGGCTTATTTTATTTTATTTTATTTTATTTTATTTTAACAATGTCCCACTTGTTTACGTGGAGGGGGCGGGACTTAAATCTTGTACTGGTACCAGCTGACAGGGAAGGTTGGTTTTATTTGGACTTTATTGTTTGGGTTTAAAGAGCAAAAAATGTGCAATTTTGTTGAACTGTTCCTTCAAACTTTTATAAAGCTTATTTTCAGTTGAATTTTTTGGTTCCTTGCAACCAATTTCATATTTGTATCCTCGTTTTTTGTCATGTTCTATTCCTTCTGACTTTTTCTGTATCATCCCCACCAAGTTTGCTCCTTTCTGAGAAACAATCAGCTCTTTCTCTTGTTAACAAACATCAGTATTTTCCATAACTTTGACCACCACAGACACTCTGCTGAATGTCTTCTTGGCCATTGCTGTTGACAATCTGGCCAACGCCCAGGAGCTTACTAAGGTACGGGATCTTTCCGTTTGTTTCTGTTTAGCTTGTCAAGCTTGACCAATTATTTCTCCATGTTATTGTACAAGTCAAACCAGTAACAAACTCCATCTTTTTCAACAGGATGAAGAAGAACAGGAAGAGGCAGCTAATCAAAAGACAGCACTGCAGAAGGCTAAGGAAGTGGCAGAGGTCAGCCCGCTGTCTGCTGCCAACTTGTCTATCGCTGCGTGAGTACACACATTTAATTATGATCAAACACAGACAAACACATATAAACAAATATACAGACCCTGTGTGTAAATGCAAACTTTGCATTTAAATAGTTCTAATCCATGCAGGTTTGCAAAATTTATTCTCATGTTTATACTTAACACCCTTACAAACAAGAGTCCATTTTATTTTTTAAATGAAATTCTATACACATTCAGGAAAAAAACTCAATTATGCCCTGTTTTTCTTAAAAAAACTGCCTTTTCGAACATTTGTGACTGACAGGCATTCATGCACACACAACACTGTGCATGCAGACAAACTCAAGAACGTCCTTCAGAATGTGATTAGGCAATTGTTCAAAAAGAAAAAGCGTAGAGATACGGGGGCCTTTATGGAGCGACGAGAAGCGAGAGGCAGACGGTCTAAAACCTGCTCCCTGCAGCAGAAACGCTCACAATGAGACACTTTAAAACAAAGCTCCGATAAATCTACTGCCACTTTCAAAGTCACAAACGTTTGAACAATTCAAAGCTGCTGGGTTGGGTCTGTGGCGGTTATTGTCATTCATTTCTCCACGTCTGCCAACAGCAAGGAGCAGCAGAAGAACCACGCTAAGACCAATAAGTCTGTGTGGGAGCAGAGAACGAGCGAGATCCGGCGGCAAAACCTGATGACGAGCCGCGAGGCGCTCTACAACGAGCTGGAGCAGGATGACTGGAAGGTGGGAGGGGAGGGAGAGGAGGTGAGGAGTCCCCATCCCAAGACATACATATATATACACACGGTCTTAGGCAACAACGCTATATTGCCTTATATGTATTAGCTCAGCGCTAGCGCGACAAACAAGCTAAACTGAGGTCCTCCATCCATATTTTCAGTTGCAGGAGTCATTTTTGCTTTCCCCTCTCTGTCATGTGGATGGAGGACCTCAGTGACGAGAGGAGAATGTGTAGCACTGAGTGGGGCTAACGCTAAAGCTAACAGGCTAAGCTGAGGTTCTTCTTCCATGAAGCAGCTCTGTTGTCCTCCATCTATATTTTCAGTTCCAGGCTGAGTCATTTCTACCTTCTCCTCTCTGTCAACGCTCTCTGGTTTCATTTAAAAGAGTCGATCATCAGATATTGTCCAAGATTAACCTTCAGGGTGGATATAGCTCGCTTACACCGAGGACCTATCCACATCATCATTTACCCAGAATGCTTTGCATGTAAATAAAATGGCCCCATCAGTGTAATATATTTTTTAACTTTTAGTTTAAAAATTATAAAAACTAAACATCCTACAGTATTTTTACAGTCTTTATTTTACAGTTTCAATATATGTTTACTAAATAAAGTCCAATGTTACAACTAATCGGGGATCCCTTTAAAGGCAGAGGTTTATAGGAACAAAGTACATTTACTTCGTTACAGTACTTAAGTAGTTTGTTTGAGGATTTATAATTTCACCAATTATTTTTTAAATAGCTACTTTTACTTTTATTTCATTGCATTTTAAAGCTAAAAATGATACTGCTTTATTTTAAAATGTAACACCTAGTTACTCGTTACAAAATTAAATATGTTTGAATTCATCGTGAAAGATGTTTCTGCACTGTAAAAAAAATGAAGTGTTGAGTTTTCTCAACAAAGATTTATTTATTGAAACAACAAATCAAAGCTAGACCTGTCCATAAAGATTTCCTGATTTTTAATTGCATTGAAACTACGTGAATGTTTCAAACAGTAAGGTCAGTTTGGGCTTTTCTCCCAAAATATAAAATTATTCTATAATTGCATTTTGGCCCATCTGTGTTGAAGTGTGTATTCCTGTGCACTAAAAAGTCTCTTCTAACAGAGTGGTGTGACCTGTTTTTTATGCTGTGTGTTCTGGGTCATGCTGTACTCACCAGATGTTTTAATTCCAGGGTGTAATATCCCTTTAAGCTCGTGAAAATTTATTACCGCTGCACTGCTATGTGGGCCGACTTGATGCTGCCTGTTTGGGAGCAATGCATTATTAAAGTGGGGCATGCTGAGAAATCCAGAGCTAGACTCTAAGACGGAAGGCAACTCAAAACAGGAGCGGACTGAAAAAGGAATTTGAGTTAAAAGGCGATTGGGAGTCAACTGGATTTTGCTCAGCAAACCGTATGTTTGCTTAAGAAGCTGCTTTGGCAATTTTTGGCTCTGTGACAAAAAAAAGAAAGAAATCATAACAGTTTTGAATTTAAACTGTTTATGTGGAGCCAAAAATGACTGACTGCTGAACTGTATCCATGTGTGGCTTCTGCAAGAGAACTGGGTGGGGGCTTGAGCTTTGCTTCAAATCCTAGGGTCTGCATACATTAAAGGTCTTAAAGTGTGACGTAGTGACATCTTGTGGCACCCGTGGAAAAGCACATCCAACTAACCATCGCACAATCTCTTTGGAAAAAAATCAATGAAGATGTCTGCAAAATGTTTGGTGTATAAATGTTTTTAATGGGGTATAGCATTTTCTATAAGTGAAGAAAGACGACGAATGCCACTAGAAGGACCGAAATGTTACACACTGAAACTTGATGTATGAAAACCGGCATTACATCTATAGAGTGTATATTTTATAGACCAAACTTTCCAACATTTTCTTGTCATTGGAAACTAAAGCCGACAGGACCTGGTTTACAGAAGCTGCCTTGTTGTGTTTTTGGAACCAGAGTCTGTGCACTAAAGATGTCTTCCTACTTCTACTGCCCCGCAATCGTCGTGTTATACAAACTTTCTTTTAATAATGAAAAAACTATTTCCTATGAAGAAATTCTAAAATATGTAACTGAGCTGTTAACGCCATATCACCCCGACTCAGGTGTCGTTTCCACGGAAAGGACGTGGTGACGTGAAAACCCACCTGGATAGGCCCCTGGTGGTGAACCCACAGGACAATCGAAACAACAACACCAACAAGACCCAACCTGGTGAGCTGCCTCTGGACCAGCAGTATCGGCGCCAGGACATCGACCACTGCCGCCGTGCCGCTCACCACTGCCACTATCACCACCGCCACCGCCAGAAAGCCTCCGGCGCAGACACCGTAGACGCTCCTCGGCCGACGGAGACTCACATGGAGCACGGTTTCAGCTGCACGTCTCTGGGAGGGAGCGTGGAGCCCCGCCAGGACGAGGAGGTGCGCAGCCACCGAAGCCACCGGGGCCACCGGCACAGGAACAGGGAGCACAGGGAGGCGTGCAGCAGCTCTCCTCATTGCGAGGGCGGAGAGGAGCACAACGAGCAGAGGCGGTCCAGACAGCACCGCAGGGCGCTCGGGGACGGGGAGGAGGGCAGAAGACATCAGTGCAGGGGGACGGAAGGTGAAGGAGAGAAAAGTGAAGAAGAAGGACGGAAGGCGAGACGGCATCGCCACCTGGAACGATGTCGAGGTCATCGCACCAGAAAGTAAGTAACTGTTTTAATTTTTATTATTCACGTGCCTAAAGGAACAACCAGGAAAGAAGTTTTAATCTATAGTGACACTGTAGGCAGACAATTTTTTTTTCCTGTTGGTTTAGTAGAAAAATCTACTGACAGAATTTCTGCATAGGTGACCCATCATATCAAACTGAGGATTAAATCAAATTTGGTCAAAATGACCTAATTACATTTTCATATTCCTGGCTTTAAAAGCTACATTTTGATACCTGGATCATCCTGATATCATAAACAGAACAAGAGATATGCCCTAATTTGTCTTGTTGGTTATGATAATACATTAATATTTGGTTGGAATCCAAATTTTATGTAATTTTTATGAGAATTTTTTCATTTCATTATGAACAGGAAACCTCATAGTATTTGAATATTGACATTTCGCAGTTGGAAAGAAACAAAAACATTGCTAGCTCACAAGGAAAATCTCAAAATTTTAAGGCATTTTTCCTCAAAATCAGTATTTTTGTTGCTTCTGCTCAAAAAAGTGCTTAATTTTTTTATGATTATATTTCACACAGTTCATTCAAATGAAACATTGAGAAGGTTTTTATTTGTTATATTTTGACAAAATGCAATTTTTGTAAGTGCTTTAATCAAAACACTATATTTGCCTATTTCTACATATACCACTTTTAGACTTAATCCTCGTTTCGATGTGATGGGTCATATTTTATTTGCCATATTATCCATATGGATTACAGACACTTCTGAAAGAAACTGGTCATGTAATTGTAATTGGTGAAAACTTTTTTCGTTTTTGATCGAGTGTCTTTAATATGCAAGATGGGAGTGAGGAAAATAAGGGTAATAATTATTTTTTTCTACTCAGCTACATATTTACTCTTGTTAAAGATGAGTCAGTTTTACTGATCAATAATTACTTTATTTGCTCACCTTTCTGTTATCGACTCAGAAGCTGAAGCTGAGTATGTGGTCACAGGGAATTCTTATCACAATGTTTAACCAAATAAGGAGGAGAGAATGCATTTTTCTTTTAAAATTTTATTATAAAAATAATTGAATTGATAAAGAAATAAAATAACATCAAAGACAGTAAAATGTAACAACACAGTTTATACAGCCTAGAGTAAACTAGTTCAGAAAGTGGTTAAGTGATTACTAAACAACAATTTTAACAATAAGCAATCAGTCAAAACTTAGTTTTTTAAGTAAGGCAAAATGTCTTTGAGCAGGAATTATTTTGACTTTACATGCAAGGCTTTAGATAAAGTTTAAATATTATTCAAATAGTTATTTTTAGAATTAGGTGAGCAATGTTTAATTTGACAATGTATATTGTTTTTATTAATGTTTCATACCCCTTTTCCTTTGTCATTTTATGTTCCCCTCTTTTATCATTTTATTCTTTATTTGCCATCATTTTTTACCCGTTTTTATGCACCCTGGCCCTTCATTTATTTATTTATTTATTTATCTATTTATTTATTTTTGCCTTCAGGGAGCACTGCAGCACCGGTCCCAGCCTCTCTACCACTCGACCCATACAGCAGTATAACGAAGACCTTGACAATTTCCGCAACAACAGCAAGCTGGCCAGTGCCCATGAACACCCTTATGCCCTCCCACCCGACCACCCGGATCACCCTGACCACCTGAACAACCTGCTGAACTGCCACGACGCTGACACCCACACCCTGCTCCACAGCATGGATAGCCTGATCCTGACCAGCATGGCCAAACCCGACTACACAGCGATAGACATGCCCCCCGTCTACCCGTACCCTTCTACTAATGCCATCTTGCAAGGTGAGCATTATGAAACCCTGTGGGAATTAGAGTTGGGTACCGAAACTCGGTTCTATTATGGCACTGGGGCAAACATCCACGGTAGTGCATGGACCGAAACACATCTCTAACTTCGGTGCTTTATTTCGGTGCCTCAAAGAAAGCTGTTAATTTGCACCCTCTGGTGTTCACTGTTAACAGTGACAGCCGCGGCACACAATCTCCACGGACTTTCTTGTCCGCGGTTCATCTTGGCTCGGTCTCGGTCCAATGCGCCTCTCCAAGCACGCTCCGCAGCCGGGCTGTCTCAGAACCTCCTCTCCGGTGGTTCGGGTAGAAGCGAGCACAGCACGCTTACGATTTTAACTTCAGCAGAATTCTGCCCGTGGATTAACTCTTGGATTTACTGACAGCAAATTTGCTCCTGGAGAGAGCTGATTTTGTTTAGGAATACGAGCACGCAGTGCGATACGACGACATGGTGAAATAACACTGCCTTTATGAAAAAGGCAGAACTTGTAAACACTTCCTGGAGAGAGGTGAAGGAGATGAAGCTGAGCAGATCACAGGAGGTTTTCAGCATACTGGCCGCCCATGGTTACACAAGCACTTAGCTAAACAGCACCGTGAAAATAAATAAATAAATAAAAGTGAAGTCCGAACGGTAAGACCACAACAGCTTTTTCATTTTATTTTATGATTATTTTTAACACAAAAGCTGAAGCCGCTGCGTATGGTCTGCACATTATCACACCCACTGCGTGGAGACACAGACACTGAGCAGAACCGACCCGACCCAAAGTGAATCGAACCGAGTCCATGGAGAGGGGCTGAACAGGTGCCGCTGCAGTTAACAGTTATACTGTATATATTATAGTCGAGATGTCGAAAGCAAAATGGTCCAAAGTGTGGTGTCACTTTACAAAATAAGATGCAGAAACTTCCACCTACAACAAATGCTTTAAGAATATTTGGTGCAAAGACAAATTATTAATGGTTTTAAGTTAATAAGGTGGTCAATTTCAAGTCTGACTTTGACTCAGAAATAGTTATTGCTTTATAAACCTCTGTGTGAGTGTGTGTGCTTTATTTATTTATTTTTAAAGTACCGATTTAAATATCGTTTAGGAACCGGTACCATTTTGAAAGTATCAATTTAGCACCGGTATCGAAATAAACCCTTTCAATACCCAACCCAAGTGGGAATAAGTCAATTTCACAAAATGGTGGTAAGGATTTGGTAGAAAGTTTGAATCTAACTAATTTCTAAACAAATTTTGTTACTTTATTGAAGTTTATCACCAAAATTATTTACAGGTAAGATACTTGCAATCTTTTGCATTATTTCCATCCGAAGGTTTTAAATGTCAGAAAGTATTTTAGCTGGACCGGAGAACTGTACTGTTTGACATGATATAAAAGAACTCTTCAGTTCTATTCAGCTTTGTTTTCAGAACAGAACCGGTGAAGCTGTCTCATGTTTGTTTTTTTCTTTCCACGCTGAATCTGACCTCTTTCTGTCAGTCTGTCACTTGTTTATCCTCTCTGCTTTCCTTCCCTGTTGTGCTCAGTGAACAAGAACGCCAACACTGACCAGAAGAAGAGCGAGGAGAAGGAGGGGGAGGACGAAGGTGAAGATGAAGACAGCCCTAAACGCATGCCACCCTTCAGTTCCTGCTTCATACTGTCTACCACCAACCCGTGAGTTTAAACGTTATGTCTGCAAAATCTGGGTCAAACTCAAAAAGTTGACTTACGAGATTGAATGCTCTTTAAAGTTGTTTTTTTTTTTTTTTGCTTAATAAAAAAACACCGTGTTTCATGAACAATGTTGTGTAAACATGCAGCATTTATGTGTTTGCATCAGGTTCCGAAGGTGCTGTCACTACATCTTGACTCTGAAATACTTTGAGTTCAGCATCCTGTCTGTCATTGCAATGAGCAGTATCGCCCTCGCTGCAGAGGACCCCGTCAAGCCTGACTCACCACGAAACAATGTGAGACATTACGCTGTGTATGTGTGTGCTGTCAGTTCTCTCATCTGTGAGCGCATAATAAATCAAAAAGTCTCGCGAAAGTGTAACTACAAGTAAACTCTTTCTGATGATTCCTCGTGAGCCTCGCTGGGAAAGGTTTTTCTATAATTTTCCATCTTTTATTGGATATGTAGCTTTTTTTTCTTGCAGCTACAGGGTTTAGACATTGAAACTGAAACACCTGTCATTTTAGTGTGGGAGGTTTAATGGCTAAATTGGACCAGCCTGGTGGAAATATTCATTAATTGCACATTGCACCAGTAAGAGCAGAGTGTGAAGGTTCAATTAGCAGGGTAAGAGCACAGTTTGGCTCAAAACATTGCAACGCACACATCATTATGGGTGACGTACCAGAGTTCAAAAGGGGACAAAGTGTTGATGCACGTCTTGCTGGTGCATCTGTGACCAAGACAGCAAGTCTTTGTGATGCATCAAGAGCCACAGTATCTAGGGTAATGTCAGCATACCACCAAGAAGGACCAACCACATCCAACWGGATTAACTGTGGACGCAAGAGGAAGCTGTCTGAAAGGGATGTTATGGTCTAAAACCAGGTGTTTCACTTTCATTGTTTAACCCCTGTATGCAGAAAAATCGTGTGGTTTTTTTCACGGTGGCCTCTGGTGTTCATATTGAATTTGCTGGAAATACTCATCACAGACCATTATGTTTTACAGCAAACAATGATTACCACACAGAAAAAGAAACAAAGTGTGACAAAAAGTGTTCCTGAATAAGTAAAAAAAACATGACAGATTAGACAATGCACACTTTGAACTGTGTGATTTAAAAAGACAATTAGAGTTAGATTAATGTCTATCCCTGCTGACATCATGTTCTCAGTTTGTTACTTTTTTATACACCAGTTTGGTTCTTCTCCTGTCCTTTATTTTATAGAATAATAACAAGTCATGGTGTTGTGCTCCTCTGCAGGTGCTGCGTTATTTTGACTACGTTTTCACAGGTGTCTTCACATTTGAAATGTTGATCAAGGTAACAAAGTATCAGTGTGTTAGTGCCGGCCTGGATGTTTGTGGTGATTATGTTAGAATATTTGTTTTATTTGTACTAAATGATTCCTTTTAACTAGTTAGACGTCACAATGAGCACTTTTTACTTTTTTGTGATGTTTTCTTTTTTTTTTTTTTTTTGTCTGATAACCGGTGTGTTTGTGTAAGTTACAGTGACTTGCATGTGAATGTTCATGCCGGTTCTAAAAGTGCATGTGTATACGGACAAACAGTATGTTGTTCTGAGCAAACGTCATGTCTTCCAGATGGTGGTGCTGGGCTTGTTCCTCCACCAAGGATCTTACTTCCGTGACTTGTGGAACATTCTGGACTTTATAGTGGTTAGTGGTGCTCTGGTGGCCTTCGCCTTCACGTAAGTGTCCCCCACCACCCCCTCACCTTCATCCCCTTCACCATGCACACACACATATACACACACACATTCCACGATCCACAGAAAGACCCTGGTTGCTCAGCCTCGTACACTCCGTACACCGGGACGTTGCTAGCCGGCTGTACGTCAGAAATCATCTTTTTTTTGTTCTTTCTTCACCACTCGCTTCCTGTTGTCTACTTTATGTTATGTTTTCTTATGTCTCAAAGTACTTCCCTCAATGTTATTCTTTGTTTTTCTTATTTCAGATGTTGCGTTAGTCTTTGTGTTTACTTTTAGTTTGTTTCCTTTTTCTGGAGGACGTCATTTTTCCGTTTCTTCATCCAGTACTGTCTGTTTCATTACTAGTCACCGTCGTTTGTGACATTTTATCAACAGGTCTTTCTCTGAGTTTCATTGCCACCTTCATCTCAATAACCACCACACATCCTTCAACTAAATGTGTTCCTCATATTTCTATTTTGACCTACACTCTAAAACCTAAAAGGGCCTCATGATGTTTTCTTGATAATCCATTTTGGACGACTCTCCAGAGGTAACCTGAGGTTTCCAGTTTCAGTCATGGTTTGCATAAAGGTGTTCTAATGGATGGCTATTTGCCTGTAACAATCTATGCAGTAATGCTGACAGCCTAATTAGTTTTTAAGAGTGTAGTTCAACTGCACCCCCCCCCCCCMAAAAAACCAGTAACAATCATGGCAAACACCCTTTTCCTAACATCATCCCTTTTTACTGTTTGATTACCTAATAAATTAATAATCACCACGTGCTCCTTATGAACATGTTTCCTCCCAATCTACCTTGCTCCCGTTTCCTTCTTCTCCCTGTTTTCCAACCATTGGCGCTCTGATATTTCCTCCGACCAGGCCGTGAGTCATCCCTTTCTCTTCTTCTGCATCCACATCCCTAAACTTGTCCACCAAAGGCTTTCTTACCAACACTCCTCCTACAGCCTTAGTCCTCCTTACTGATCCCATATTTCCTCTTCAGATTCCTTTTTTCCTTTCCCTCCTCATTTGAGCTCCATTTTCTCTCTGTTCCTGATGGTCCCAAGACATTCCTCTCACACCCTTCTTATTCCTAACATACAGCAAACTTAGTAATGAGACAAATAGGCTTTGAGTTCAAGTCAGAAAGACTTTTACTAGCTGCGTTTCCATAGACCATGAAAATGCGCAAATTAGAATTTTGAAAACAAATTTGTTCAATGGAAACACGTCACGTCGACAAAATGTTTTTGCGCTAGGATGAGGTGGTTTTTCGGCCGTATCGAAATTGGTGTTTTTCGCAAAACTGCAATGGAAAAACATTTTTCGCATCACGGGAGTCACGTGACAAACAACCGGCTGTTTCTACTGGCAAAGAAGATAACAGAAAGTAGAAGTAGTAGTAATATCACAGAAGTAGTAAAACAAAGTAGTAAACTCACCGACTACAATTTCCCAAAAACACAGCATACGTAGCCGCTCCCAAGTAGGGGCTTGTCGCTGGAAAGCCTAGATAAAAGACGCGGACGTCTCCTCTGATGATGAGCGCTAGTGTCGTAGTAGCAATATGTAAAGAGATGTGTCTTTATGTGTTTATCACTACTGCTTTACTTTAAATGTATGCAGACATGACATGACCATATTGGCCGTGCATCTAGTACAGACAAGGAAATCTGCAAAGATCTTCCCAATAAGGTGCAAAAATGAAGGGAAAAGTGCAAAAAAAAGCTTATCAATAGTGCAGACATTTGCTGAAGAACCAAATTATAGTAATTTGTCAAAGAGCAATTAGGTCTAATGCAGGCAGGGCTGTCAAACACATTTTCACCAAGGGCCCCATGAGCATTACGGTGGCCCTTAATGGGCCAGATGTAATTAACTATTACGTTTCGTGTTTAACTTCAACTAAACTTCTTATTCCTCGTCTCGCTGCTACAGCTGAGCACCGCTAACATACAATAACTGAACTCTACGTGGTATTTCCTGCATAGAAACATTTTAACACATCCTCTTATAAACACTGAAAAGTGTTAGTACAGTAGTACTACTTCAACTGACTTAATGTGAAATAAATAATACAGAAATACTGTTAAAAGTAGAAGTAAGAGTTTCACTCACTACTGAGTTGTGATGGGTAGTCGTCATCTTCAATTCTGAACTTGTATTTTCGGACTGGGAATTCCCATTGGAGGGGTCGTTCTAGTTTAAATTTACAAGTTGTGAGTGGGAATATTCCACTTCCCAGTTCAGCTGGGCCGCAGCAAAAATAGACAATAAAAATACAGCAAAATGGAAATTTTATACTGTGAATTGTGCCAGTACTGTCTACTTTTGAACTCTGTGCACCTCCACCTAGTGGTGGAATACCGTCTGTTTGTGGGTAAAATAATCAACATGCATTATGGGAGATGTAGTTTATGGTCAACGATGGCTTTAAAGCAGCATATGGTTATTTTAAGACATTAAAAGAGCTTCGAAGCTCTCACGGGCCATATGAAATATTGTGGCAGGCCTCATTTGGCCAGTGGGCCTTGAGTTTGACTCATGGTCCGTCAGGAATGCAACTCCTCAAGCCTAATAGTTCTGTAGAAAGTGAGGAGAATGTCTTCTGTGAGGTAACTTTTTTTAGTCTTCACAGAAAGTAGAGATGCTGCTGAGATTATGAAATCATTAAGAGACTAGAAGAGGTTCTCCAAGGGAATATCGAAGAAGTTAGTGCACTTGATAATGACTCCATCGGTGATTAGTGGAGAGTGGTCACTTTGTTATCTCTTTGTTATCTCTCCTGGAGTCATTAGCCGTCTCTTTAGTTTTATCCACATTCAGAGATAGGTTGCTGACATTGCACCAGTCACTGCACCCCTCTCTGTGCATTGACTCGTCAGTCTTTCTGATCAGATCAGATCGCCACTGGTAAAGCTGAGCGTTGCTGCACAGTCACGAGTCAGCAGAGTGAAAAACAGTGAGCTGCTCCACATGCTCATTTGATTTTTCTAAAATAAATTGTAGACCCTCTTACTTTCACCAGATTTTTACGGAATGGAGAGCACATCTAAAAGTTACGCAACATTACAAACGTTTAAGTTTCAGATCAGAATAAGCTGGCAAATTAACATTTTTATATGTTTCTTCATCAAGTTTTACATATTTTATGGTCTCATCTGTGTACTGTTTATATGTAAATTTATGAGACTTTCATGGTTAGAGGAATCAAAAACTGGGGTATGGAGTTTATTAAAAGTTTAGAATACAACCTGTTATATTTACTTTACAAGTTAGATTAAAAAAGGACGTAGCACAGAGTGGTATTTTCCATTACATTTAGCAAGTTTATGCAAGTTAATTTTTGTGCTGTATGTTAGAAACAGATACCAGGGGTCATTATTTCCACAGCCTGCGGCCTTTTCTGATGCAGTCCCTCCTGTTTTTAATTCTTTTTGGCTCAACCTCCATCAATCAAACACATTTTTCAACATGACCCATTAACATCTAGCCACTCTTCCTCATTCATCCCCATCCTCCTCGCTGAAGGTCTCAGTCGATCAGTTTGTGGGGGTGAGGGCAACTCAGACACCTTTAACCCTTTAAGTGCCCAGGCTATCCATACGCCACAGAGAGGACATCACCTCGCCTCTTCCCTCCTTTCTTTTACCAACAGACACGCAAACACTAACACACAAACACACAGGTCTGCCATTCTCACTAGGTAACGAGCCCGGAGGAACAGGTATTTCACTCTCCTTCCTTTGCACGACCTGAGAAAGCACAGCAGATGGGAGGGAAAGAGGAAGGCATGCTGGGGGCAGGGTGTGCTGGGTCGAATGATTTGTCGTATCGAGGGAGCATACAGATGCAAACGAAATAATATGTGCGATAGATGCAGTTCAGAAGGATCGGACGAGTGTTTGTTATCTGAAAATAAAGATGGTGTGGCATGTAGCTGAGAAAGACAAGTTTCATTTTCCTCGACTCTGTAGAAGTGCAGTGCATGCCTGCTTTGGTGGCTGCATGAACTTGAACTTAATGTGTGATACAGTAAACAACATCAGGCAGATATATGCTGAAGACAGTCAGTTTCACACTTAGAACATTCTTTATGTATTAAATATTGATGAATCTTGGCTACATTCACACTACAGGCAAATGTAGACTTTTTTTTTTGCCCCATGCGACCCGTATCGGATATTTTTCCTGACAGTCTAAATGCAAAAAAAATTTTTTTTTTTTTTAGACCTAAGCCTTTTCAGTATGCGGTACTAAATCGGACACATATCAGATGATTTTCAAAGCGACCTGAGTCTGATCGCTCATGATATATTTCATCTGACATTTACGTCAGTAAGGTTTGGGTGAGCGCATCGGGCCAAGGAATAATGCTACCAACCTGGAGTCATGCAGTTTAAATCTTGTAGCTCCACACATCATCTACAGAACAGAAGTCCAGTTGCTTTATCTTTCTTCTTTTAATTTTCCAAGTCCTGAATGACTGAGAATCCACAAAAACAAATGTTTGTAACATCGGTCTCAGACCAAATCGATGCTAAAGTTACTGCATCGATACTTTATTCCCATCACGTCGCTCCTGTTCCATAAATACACGCCGCACCGGAGCAGCCGGCCAGAGGCAGGTTCAAATGTAAACACTGAGCAAACATGTTAGATAATTATTTAATTGGCCCTGATTGCACAGCAACTTCAGAACTGGAATACTAACATGAAGCATCCATATTTACTTCTGTAAACAGCCAGCTGAATGTGATGTCACGTCATTTTCTGCACATGCAGGTCACATCAGGGCCGTCGAGAGTTCACACTGAAGTCAGATGGAGGTCGCATTTAAAATATAATGTGAGCACCCACGCAAAAAAATGTATATATATTGTGTATATATATAT
>NW_013952718.1:622410-626587 GCF_001266775.1 Austrofundulus limnaeus | reverse complement strand
TTTTTAAACTGAGCATTAACACCTGCAGTGTGAATGTAGCCAGAAGTGTTCTGCTCAAATTCAAAGCAATATAAATATAAATGTGTGCATGTGCACAGCATATGACTATTGGTCAGTCTCGCTATCTGCTAATGACTGAACAAAAAGTTTATATTCACTTTCAGTACAAGAGAAGCGTATTATATCGCAGCCACTTTTTTGGTCATTATTTTCTACATGCCTACACTCAAAGAAATAAAAATTAAAAATAAATAAACTTCAGATTATGATTGGTTTTGACATTAGGAGCATCACAGCAGCAGACTTGTATAAATATATGAAAAGTGAAAATATGCCACTGAAGTGTGACTTTAAGAAGAAACAGTAGACATGTGATAAAACTTGTTAATTTAAGATGCCGTCTGGCTGATAAATTTCTTGCAGTAGTTCGAATATCCCTCCACAGCAGCAACCCTCCCACAGCACGACTTCCTGTTGAAAAGACGATACCTCCTCCCTTCCTTTATCTGTTCCGTTTCCTGTTTTCTCTCTATTGCCCCCCTCCCCAGTCCTGCTTTCTTTTTGTTTCACCTAGGCTATTCTCTTATGAGATGCTCACACACTTTCTCTTCCATCCCACCTTCGCTTCTTTTTCAGATTCCCTCGCCTTTCTTCTCTCATTATCTGCACCAGGGCTGAACCAGAGTAGAGTTTTGCTTCAAGGGGCTTTTCACACACCTGTTGCATGACATGATTTAAAACCGAGGATTTTAAAGAAGCATTGTACGTTGTATTTTTAGCATGTAAACAGTACAATGGCTTCAGATTTGTGCAGGTTTTAAACAAAAAAAAAATGCTTCTGTCACTTTTGACAAACATGGCTAAATGTTTCAATGTCATGAATTTGATCTGCATGCAGGTGGGAGAACTTTGTGAGAATGCCTTATTCTTCTGTTGGCATTGTTGTGTGTATGAGACAATACACACAAATCCTGGTTTCTTGACTTCTCCACTCATGGCTAATCTCCTGAGTGTCTGACCAACATGTCAAGAAAACCTGGAATCTGTAAAGATTTAACCTTTTTTTCTTCCCCTGTGCAGAGAGGCATAGAAGAAAAAAGCTTTATTAAAATCTCTTAGATGAATGTAGATGTAATGAAAACAATTTGGGCTTTAGGTCTGTTTTAACTGATTATTACAGTGTGAGACGGTGTAATCGATATAAATAGATACAGCAAATGAATTATTTATTCCGGGTATGGAGGTAGTAGATTGTAGTGCAGCAGGCTAAACCAGAAAACAACCTGAGAAAATAAGTTTGGACAAGATTCTCAGCAAAAAGACAGATTCACAGATATGTTTGAAAGGTTTTATGCCTGGTCCAAATAGAGGGAATTTCACAAGATCGAATATTAAAGGAGACATATCATGCAAAATCAATTATTTAGCCCTTAAATGCAATTTGTTGTGCACTTGGAGTCTCTAGGAGTGCAGAAAATTTTAATTAGTCTCTCCTAGTGCTGCATAGATGTATTTATATTCTGTTTGGGTCATTTTTTCAATCCCTTTAGTTTTTTTTATTACGTATTTTGAATAATAATGTCAGTTTTTGCCGCGGAACTTCTAAAAAAGTGAATAGACTTCCGACTAACCAATTTTGCAAATTCGTGGTTCTGCAAGTTCGTCGTCTTCATTCTCCTCTGACTCTGGGTCAGACTCTGGCTCCAACATGTAAAGCTGGATGGACAAGTCTTCCGTTGTTGATATATTTTAATCAGTTTGTAAATAAAATGTTTCTGCATGGCTAGATAATCAAAGCTCTATCAAACTACGAAAATGGCTGAACAGGGTGGAGAGGACAATGATCATTGTGAGTAATGCTGCTTTCAAGTTCTACTTGGAGGTAGGAATTTCTGACTTCTGAGTCAGAAATATCATCGGAAACAGCCCCTAATGTCGCAATTTTGAGTCGGCAGGTCTGTGCAACATGACCATACCTGAGCACGCGTGACATCATTGTACTATGATGTCTACTTTTCAGTCATACTTGTAGTATTTTATAGCAATTGTTAGGCGACATGTTTTAACACTGTTTATACACTCAAAATACAGCATAGAGTGCTATTGTAAATGTTATTGTTGCAATATTCCATCAAAACAAGAAATAGAAACACAATTTTTCCGATGTTCTGACCAAATGGAAATTGGAACGCTTTCAACTCAAACCTGAGATCAGTCTGACTTCACAAGTTTGAGGTCTGCTGCTACTGGAACACAGCATAAGACCTGGATGGGGGCGGAGTGTGAAGGGCTTCATTTACATTCAAAGAGACAGCACCAAAACGAGCTGATCTCAGCTGCATCTCAGAAAAGGGGTGAAAGAGGGGCTTGTGGAGTTACAATAACCACCCGCTTCGGATGTTGTCATTCGTTAAATGGACGTTGTCAGTCCCATAGAATGGCTTCAGACTGTCAGCTGTTTAGTATGAGGCATAAAACCACTAAGGTTTTTTTCATGTAATCTGGTTAGTATGAGGCATAAAACCACTAAGGTTTTTTTAATGCAATCTGGTTAATATGAGGCATAAAGCCATTTAGGTTAAATTTAGAGAAAATGACATGGGCTACAATAAAGTAGACCAGACTCCGGCGGTAGCAGTTGCATTCCAACGTATATGGCACTGGTAACTCACTAGGGGGCACTGTCAGGACAGTCTGAAGCCATTCTATGGGACTGATAACCGCTAATAAATGTCCATTTAATGGACTGATAACATCCGAACCGGCTGCAATAACCAGGAATTCAGACTGAAGCATTGCAGTTCTACTTTATATAAACCCAAACTGAATGATTTAGATGTGAAAAGGAGGATTTAAAAGCATGATATCTCTCCCTTAAAAAGAAGACTCTGAAAACAGATTTCCAAAACATTTACTTATATGAAAGTTCTAAATTGGTTACTCACATTTTGTTTGGCCAAATAAATAATAATAATAAATGACATGGATTTGTTTAAAATTATCTTGTTGAATCTTGTCTTGCAAAGCCAAAAGAACCTAATCAGCTGATAGAAAGTGTTCCTGCTGTGTTTATTTTGAGATGTATGATGTAATGAGGATGTAAAGCAAACATTAAACTAGATGTACTTTGATAGAAAACATGTAAGAGGATGTAAAACTTGCCTCGTACATTGCAAATGTAACAAACAGGTCACTAGAAACCCTAATTAGTTGTCAAGGAAGCAGGAAAATGGGTGTGAAAAGTTTAGGTGTGTGCGTTAAAGAGTAGGTGAGGTATTTTATATGTCACGTAAATCCAACTTGCTGTCCTTCCTTCTTTGTCTGTCTCTCATATAGATGTATTTTTTCCTCTTTCTCCCGAACACTCTCTCTCTCTCATCTTGTGTTTGTCTCTATCAATGTGTGTTTCTGTGTCTTTCCATGTGTTTTTTTTTATCCTCCCTTCCCTTTACTCCTCTGTCTTTCTGTCTGTCGCCGTCACTGACTTTTGCTGTCACTACGTTCGGTGAAACTGGACAGGAGCAGCACCCGGTAAAGTTCCTCCTCTGTCCTCTCGCGCTCTGTTTCCTGCTCTCAGTAACCGGATCAAGTTGGCTACTCTCTCTTTCTTTCTTTCTTTCTTCCTTTTAATCATATGTAGTCATTCTCGCCGTTTTGTTGTGTGATCTTTTTTCCTCATCATGCACAAAAACACAAAGTAACCCTCTAAACCACATGTATGGGGTGATTTTTCCTCATTCAAATTAGTTTAATTCTTTGTTCAGCCTATTAGTAAATATATTTTTTGAGATGTCATTTATTTAACTCCATGTACTTAACAACTATGTTGATTCGGTCGATTTGGTTCAATTCATCTAAGATTGTGATGATTTTAAAGAAATTTAAACCGACTTTGTTGAATCAGTCATATGTCAAACATGGAAAGTCCTGCCAATCAAAGTCAAGTGATCTTTATCTATTCTGCATAATCGTCTATCAGGGCAATGCTTTAAAATTGTTAGAGCAAATAGAATTGACTCTTTTGTCAAAATTAAAGAAGTTTATGAATGCCAATGTGTTGTCTCATGAAGAGAAAATTACCTACTTTATGTTAGAACTATAGTGGTTTACTTTCTGAGACAGATGCATATTTTATGCAAAAACCATATATGGTGGAATGATAAAATTTTATATATAT
>NW_013952718.1:601484-622395 GCF_001266775.1 Austrofundulus limnaeus | reverse complement strand
TATATATATATAGCAATTTACAGCTTCCTGTTTCAACTGTGTGTTCTCAATGAGAAACAGATTTTAAAGAGTCTACTGTATTTTCGGTTTTATAAGTGTGACAAAGTGGTCAAATCACTCGCATTGCAAGCATACAAGTGGAATAATTAATTATTATGCTAATGTGTGTGTACTTGTTTCTACTACAGAGTGAGGACCACTTGTGCTATAGTTATGTCAAAGTGAGGTCTTTGATATAAAGTGAGGACCTCTTCAATGTCCTCACTTTGTTAGCAGCTCTGTGCTTTACTAGTTTGGTTTAGAGGTATGGTGTGATTTAAGTTTGGGTTCAGTTTAGGGTTAGGTATAGACCAGTAATGGTTAGTTTTAAGGAAAATGTCTGGGCTAGGCATAAATAAAATGAACACATAAAAATGAATAAAAGTCAATAAAGAAGCACACAGGGTGCACAAGGTGAAGAAGTGACTGAGGCTGTGAGTCAAATGCAGTCGGGTCCAGGGATTTATTTAAGTCTGACAGCGTCAGGAGAAAATATTGCAATAAAAACTGCATCCCGCTTTGTAAACGAGGGTGGGAGCAGCGAAAGCTTTGCACTTGTGTGATCATTTGTAGTCTCTTTCCCACTGACTGCAGCTAGGGTTTGCTGCATGAGGCTTCAGTGAGTCGGACCACTTGTCAGTGCTTTGGAAACCTTGCTGCTCGCTGAGGAAAGTGCCGGCACCAAAGTCTCCAATAACACCAGGAAGTCACTAGATTTGTTGCTTTTTTGGGGTAAAAAAAGGAGTTGTTTGAGGGGCCTCAAAACTTGTTAAATCTAGAGGTATAGTCACTAAGTTGGCAACGCTGCTAATGCTCTGTAGCTGCTCCGAGAGAGACTCGCTCACTTTGAGAGGAGAAATATCCTTTGGTGATTGATTAGGTTTTTCTCCTGCACCTGCACATCTTCTCCACTTCCCCCAGCAGCACCTTAACACGCACAAAAAGCTGCCAAGGCTCCAATTAAACTAATCTGGAACAAATTGAATTGTCATACATTTTCCTTCCCAAGAACTGACTTGAAAGTTTAAGCACAAGAATAAATGGAATAATTTTTTTTTTCTGAATGAGCCACCTGAGTTAGGCTCCTGTATTTTTTGTATACAGTATATATTTCCAAAAAGATTACTGCAAAGATAAAATTAGCTATTCATTAACTATATTCCAAATCATAAAAATATTGCATGGTTTTAGATTCGAACCAAATTTATTTTCCTCCAGCCCTTCTCGTGGCTCGTGTAATGCTTAAAGCATTTGTCTGTGTTATCACATATGATGCTGTGGTCTGTGAGCGGCATCATTGGTCCAAACATTCTCACATAGCCTCCACTTCCTATCTTTTTTTTTTTACATTCACCTTTCAATTGTAACAAACAAGAAATATAAAAAAATACACTGATATTTATTTCTTAAATCTAGACTTTGATTAAAGGAAGCTATGTGAAAATGTAATTTAAAAAAATAATGGAGATAAATTTGGGATTATGTTAAAATAATTCTAGCCACGTCAATTCTAGACGTCATGTTTTCACATCTAAAAACGAACTGAATGATGCATTACTGAAAAAGAAAGAAAGAGAATTGGCCGGGCACTCTGCCGGGGAGTTGCCTGTCGCTTGCGATAAATGAATGTGTGCTTACTGATGATGAAGATCATGAGAAGCAGTGATAGTGGTTCTTTTGATGTCCATGAAACCAAATGGTCAGAAAACTGTCTTACCGGTTTCATGTTAGACTGTAAGAGCTTTGACTTGTAACACAGATGGATGTTGTATCATATTTTTCTTTGGTAATGTTGAATAATAGCAAATGAGTTTGATAAGAACTCTTTGCGATTGTTCGATTCCATCGTTTCTCCACTGTCCTGTCTGATTTCTGCAACACTGTTTTATTATTTTCATGTCTGGACACCAGGGGAAGCAGCAAAGGCAAAGACATCAGTACCATCAAATCCCTCCGTGTGTTGAGGGTTCTGCGTCCACTTAAGACCATCAAACGTCTGCCTAAGTTAAAGGTAAAGTTCAGCAGATGTACTGATTTGGTTGTTTCCAGAAGCATTTCCTGTGAAGTTTTGTTCTGGAGAAAAACTCACACCAGCTGGTAAAAGGGATCCCCGATTAGTTGTAACATTAGACTTTATTTGATTAACATATATTTTAACTGTAAAATAAAGACTGTAAAAATACTGTAGGCCTTCAGGGTGGATAAAGCTCGCTAGCAGCCTCGCACCGAGGACCTATCCACGTCATCATTTACCCAGAATGCTTTGCGTGTAAATAAAATGGCCCTGTCCGTGTTAAAATATATTTTTAAAAATTTACAAAACTAAACAGGCTACAGTATTTTTACAGTCTTTACGTTACAGTTAAAATATATGTTTATCAAATAAAGTCTAATGTTACAACTAATCGGAGATCCCTTTAAAACCTGTCTTGTTGAACAAAGCTTAGTCCCAGTGACATCTTTTTTTTGTAATAAATATGAAAGCATTTTTTGAAAGAACATTGATATACTGCATAAAAAAGTTTTTTAAAAAAATCATGCCGCTGAGATAACAGTTGTTGAACAAATAACAAGAAGTAACGAGATGTGAAGTCAAAGGAGAATGTCTGCATTTGAACAGAGCATCCTGCACTGGAGATTTATCCAATGGCTAACAACACGGACTGTAGAGAAGAATCTGAAGTTACTTTAGACTATGTTGAGTCTGTATCAGAGAGAGATGAAGAAGAGTAAGAGGTTAAATAATATTGTTTCAATAAACAAAGATCAGGGAGTTCCTTTTCTTCATGTCACTTCCTCTTTCACTTTAGCTTTACTCAAGTATTAAAGAAAATATGCCAAGTATGTGACACAATTGGTAAAATTGTGTTTATCGTGCCAGGTTTCTTAAATATAAAGATTTTTTTATTTTTTACTTTTTGTATTTGAAGGATGCACATCACACACTTTAAAGTTAATGATCTGTCGTTGAACTGACTGCAAATTCTTATTATTCAAACTGATATTATTTTTTTATTTAAGACCTGCAGAACAAGATTCTGGTTATTACTGGGGTTTATCAGTTGATCCTCTTTTAATACTTGTTCGTTCTACCAGCTAATATCTACTCATAAATCCTCTCCTTTTTGCCTTGCAGGCAGTGTTTGACTGTGTGGTGAACTCTCTGAAGAATGTATTGAACATCCTGATTGTCTACATGCTCTTCATGTTCATCTTCGCTGTTGTGGCTGTGCAGCTCTTTAAGGGCCGCTTTTTCTACTGCACAGACGAATCCAAAGAGTTTGAACGTGACTGCAGGTCAGCTAAAAAAACACTAAAGTTTACCTGTTAGTCCTCAAGTTTTACTACTAATAAACTGTGAAAATATTTTAAAAATTGCAAGTAAAGTCATACCACTGTTGTCATTATTAATCCCACTACACCCTGTATTGAAAATGTATTAAGAGTTCGATTTTTGTGATTGAAATTGTGTAGACTTTGGAATTTTTTTTATTTTTATTTTTTTCTCCTAGGCTTTGGAATTTTCTTGAATTTTAGACGTGCATGTGTTTTCACCTAGAAGACATTTTTTTATTTTGTCAAAGAAGAAGTCAAATTCATGAAAGGACTGAAGCATCCTCTGTTTGAAGTCACATTTAAACAGAAAACAGTAGACTTGTAGAGTGTATATAGGTGCTTTTTTACATTGTTTCTGTGCGTTTGTATTTTTTATGTATTTTTATTCTACACTACCAGTCAAAAGTTTTACAACACCCATGTTTTTTATTTGAAATTCAAGCAGCTCAGGTCAAATGAACAGTTTCATAAGGTGCACAGGTAAGTGCTGAACTGCCAGAGGTTAAAAAAACAAAACAAAACTGAAAGTCAATGTGTCTGAGTCCTGTTTCCTTCACCATCACAATGCACTCAGATTTTGGTGGAAACTCTGACAGGAAGAGGTGTGGCAGACTCAGAGCCACAACAGCATCAGATGACAAGTTTCTGAAAGTCCACTGCATTTGTGATAGGTGGCTCACAGGCCCTCAGCTTCAAACACAGCTTAGTAAGCAGTCATAGAAAGCAAGTCTGTTTTAACTGTGAAGAGAAGACTTGGTGTTGCAGGTTGACAGTTCAAGTTGCAGCAAGAAAACCATCTCTAAGACCTCAGAATAAGGAAAATAGGCATGTCTGGACCATTAAACACTACCAGTGTGTGAAAATCGAGCCAGGCAGGATTGACCCAGGCCAGGGCGCAGGCAAAGTCCAGAGTGCAAGAATGGATATTTAATAAATGAACAGCTGTTGAGGCAGCAAAAACTTTCGAGGGGAACACAAAGCACAGGGAGACATCCACAAAGGGCTGGGTAAACAGCAAAATGAACCATGAGGGAAGAAAAGACAAGACACAGAAAATAAAGGTGAATAGACGAGGGAGTGATTGGACACATTTGGTAAGGAAACATGAGGATCATGTGTACCTGGGAGGGAACACAGAGGCAGCTATACACAGGGAAACAGAAAACTAGAAAAAGCAAAGTAACATAAACACAGACCATGACAGAGTGGACCTGTAAAGACTGGAAGAAGGTCTTGACAGATGAATACAAATTTGAAATCTGCAGTTCATCACTTCCCTTTGTACCTTTTCAAGCTGTTCATTGGACTTGAGCTGTTTGAATATCAAATTTCAAAAACTGAAACAACGAGGCTGTTCTAAAACTTCTGACTGGTAGTGTATGTATATTTGTGAAGATGTTTATGTGAGTGTGTTTTTTTTCCTTCCCACTGCAGAGGCGAGTTTTTAGTTTATGAGAAAGATGAGGTGAAAGCTGAGAAGCGGGAATGGAAGAAGTACGATTTCCACTACGACAACGTAGCTTGGGCCTTGCTCACCCTCTTCACGGTCTCAACTGGAGAGGGGTGGCCACAGTGAGTACAATCCTCACACACAACCAAGTGAAAAATATACAGGGTGAGTCAAACTAACCCAAAAAGTTGCAACAACAACTGGGAACATTGCCACTGATGCACAGCTATTTGGCATGTTCAGTGTGCTGAACACATAGCTGATGGTGCAGGATCCAATCATTAACTCACATAAGTATCTCTGTAGAAAGGCTGTCACAGTCCAATTCTATCTTTGATTACCTGTGACAAGAAAAGTGACTTCTTTGGTATGCTACATGACCCCTTCCCATTGGAAAAGTTTTACTTTGATCCAATAAGACGGCCATGTTCCAGACACACTCACCTATTATTTGCAGAGGTTTTAAGATATTTAATTTTTCCCTTCTATGTAGTAAAAAGGGTGTCTTGAGACTTTTGAATAAACCTGAACATGCAATTATACCTGTTGATGATCTAGCCTAACATTCTAAATTTTAGGTTTTACCGTTTAAGTTATTTATTTTAACCCAGAACTCATTGTTCTGAAGACTACTTCCATAAGGGGTACTAAATGCAAATTTATTGTTAGTGTTCTATAAAAAACTACTTCTGCCATATAATAATTTTTAAATGACCAGAAACAGCAATATAGTAATGAGGTTAACTTTTCATTTGCCAAAATACTCACAAAATATCACTCATTGCCAGAAAAACTTTTAACACAATGAACAGAGGTGGAGCAACATTTTTGGCAACATTAGTCAGACTACAAACCCCATTCAGTAAATTGGTTGCCAAATAATAAAGATTGATAAACCAGTCATTTAAAAAAATCCCAAACGTCATTGCTTTACTTGTGAAGACATGTTCTTGGGAGTTGTAATGCTACCTTATACTACATAAACTGAAAATACAAGATGACACCTGGTCTCTTGTGCCTTTTTTAATTATTTTTTTGAGTTGTTTGTTTTTGCCTTCTTTTACAACAGTGCCACAGATAATAATGGTTATTTTCTTAATAGTCATTATTTTATTTAAGCTTATTAATGAGTTTGGTGATGCCTGATTAAAAGTACCGGTACTATTGAGTTAAGTTGCAATATCCTCCAGCTACAAGGGTGGTTGTCAGGGGTTGCAAGTGTTGTTTCAAAGATTGTTGTTTTTGTTGTTTTGTTAATTGATTGCAATTGCTCAAAGATTACCTTTTAGTATTAAAAACCCCACAGAGCAGACAGGTGTGGGCCAAATCTGGCGTCAAACTGGCTGACTGCTGGCATGTGGTTTGTCAACCACATGTGTTCCAGGTCTGCTAATGATGGCACTGTTTTTAAGATGCCATGCCACAACTGGCCCAGTTGGGGTTTGATTTATGTGCTGCTTTCCCATTCATGGACCACATCTGTCCAAACACCAATGGAATGGAATAGAATTCAACTTTGTCATTGCACATCACAAGTACAAAGCAACAAAATGCGGTTTGCATCCATCCAGAAGTTCTTAGCAAATATATATATTACAAATGTACAGTAAATTACAGTATAAGTAATTGAGAGTACTTATGAATGGGAGTAGATTATCTATACAGTTTACACAGTAAACTGTATAGATAGATAGGTGTTTCAGTCCATGTGTTGTTATTGTGTGTACGAGGATACAGTTTGTCATTGTGCAGATGTCAGGAGGCAGAGTTCAGAAGTGTGACAGCTGTGAAGAAAAATCTGTACCTGGTGGTCTTAGTCTGGAGGCTCCTGTAGCGCCTTCCAGAGGGCAGGAGCAGTCTGTGTGCTGGGTGACTGGAGTCTTGGATCATTTTGCCAGCCTTTTTCAGACACTGCTTCATGTAAATGTCCTCAATGACAGAAGGTGGTGCTCCGGTGATGCGCTGGGCGGCTTTATTGTCAATGATGACAAACCACTTTTACAAAAAAGTTTTTAATTTTCTACAAGTTCTAGACTAGATCTGGCAAACCAGAGTGCAAAATAACTTAGACAAAATTGAAATATTGTTTTACTCTTTCATCTATTAATTCATTTAAACCTTTCTTTGTTTTGTCTTTTCTACTTTTAGGGTGTTAAAGCACTCGGTGGACTCCACTTTTGAGGATCAGGGCCCAAGCCCAGGTTACCGGATGGAAATGTCCATCTTTTACGTGGTGTACTTCGTTGTCTTCCCTTTCTTCTTTGTAAACATCTTCGTGGCTCTCATCATCATCACTTTCCAGGAGCAGGGGGATAAGATGATGGAGGACTACAGCTTAGAAAAGAATGAAGTAAGGGCAGCTTTAGAAAGGAATGATGTTTCTTAAAAAGCTGATGTCTCATTTTTAATGTTTTTCAATATTTAAAAGCCAAATGTATTTTTCTTTAATATTTTCTTTTCTATACTTCTTCAGAGAGCCTGCATAGATTTCGCCATTAATGCCAAGCCTCTGACTCGTCACATGCCAAAGAACAAACTTAGTTTCCAGTATCGCATGTGGCATTTTGTTGTATCGCCTCCCTTTGAGTACAGCATCATGGCTCTGATTGCACTCAACACTATTGTCCTCATGATGAAGGTACCAGAGCAAACCTAATACAGGGTAGTTAGGTCTGTGTACTTTTTGGTCATTTGATTTTGTTTTAAAAGAGATACAGAAAAAAAAAGAATGGTTATTTGTTTTTTCATTTTAAAAACAGATATTAGCAAAAAGAAAAATGGATGGTTTTTTCTATTTTCATTTTATCCTGCAAAAATGGAAAAACGGTCCATCTTGTTTTTTTTTAGCTAAAAGTTTACACCATTGTCAAGGCAACTCAACGCTGTGCAGTGGAACCTGTTGCTGCTTTCAGTTCCTCACCATGGACCTCTTGGAGAAAGAATTCATGTGCTAAAAGCACCAGAAACTCCAGGAAACAGTTTAAATAATCAGTGATATAAAAACTTTAAGCTGACACCTGTTAAAGAACTGTCAAGCTAATCAATCAGCTTTTTTATTGTGGATGGCTGATTTGCAAAACGTGTTTATTCATCATGTAAGAAAGCGTGATGAAAAATTAGAAGCCAGAATAATTGCACAGAAAATCAAATGAATACTCAGTTGAAAAGATTTATTCTTCAGCTCTTAAAGGGGCAATATTATGTGTTTCTCAGGCATATATTTAAATACTATACCATAATAAAGTATCTACACTCACCGGCCACTTTATTAGGTACACCACGCTAGTAACGGTTTTGTGGTCATAAAGGGATGGACATGGTCAGCAACAATACTCAGGTAGGCTGTGGCGTTGCAACGATGCTCAATTGGTACCAAGGGGCCCAAAGAGTGCCAAGAAAAGATTCCCCACACCATGACACCACCACCAGCAGCCTGAACCGTTGATACAAGGCAGGATGGATCCATGCTTTCATGTTGTTGACGCCAAATTCTGACCCTACCATCCGAATGTTGCAGCAGAAATCAAGACTCATCAGACCAGGCAACGTTTTTCAGCCTCAGTTTCCTGTTCTTAGCTGAAAGGAGTGGCACCCGGTGTGGTCTTCTGCTGCTGAAGCCCATCTGCCTCAAAGTTCGACGTACTGTGCGTTCAGAGATGCTCTTCTGCCTACCTYGGTTGTAACGGGTGGTTATTTGAGTCACTGTTGCCTTTCTATCAGCTCGAACCAGTCTGCCCATTCTCCTCTGACCTCTGGCATCAACAAGGCATTTCCGCCCACAAGACTGCCGCTCACTGGATGTTTTTTCTTTTTCGGACCATTCTCTGTAAACTCTAGAGATGGTTGTGCGTGAAAATCCCAGTAGATMAGCAGTTTCTGAAATACTCAGACCAGCCCTTCTGGCACCAACAACCATGCCACGTTCAAAGGCACTCAAATCACCTTTCTTCCCCATACTGATGCTCGGTTTGAACTGCAGGAGATTGTCTTGACCATGTCTACATGCCTAAATGCACTGAGTTGCCGCATGTGATTGGCTGATTAGAAATTAAGTGTTAACGAGCAGTTGGACACGTGTACCTAATAAAGTGGCCAGTGAGTGTATGTCACCGTTAGTTGTTATTAAAATGCTGTTTTTATGTTTAAATAGAAAATAAACTTATCTTCTCATCACTTCCTCTTCTAAACACCTTGACATTGGCCTCTGACTCTTTAAGAACCACCTTCTGCTTCTGTCCCGCCCATTTCAGCGCACAGGGGGTGGGGGGTTCGCACGCGCGCTATGATGCAGCTTACTTGGCATTTGAAAATACATTTCCTCAAAGGTCTTTTGAATCTGAAAAGAGCATCACTGAGTGAGGTAGTGTTAGGAGCTCAGCAGACAGTTTCAACTTCTCCTTCTGCTTCTGCTGCTGGCAACGCTAAAAACTAGAGATGTGACGTTCCTGAACGATCCGAATCTTTTGAACGGCTCTTTACAACGAACGATAGGAGCCAAGTTGCGGCCAGTAACAGGACATTTGTAGTTTTATTTCTTTTGTTCCTCATATGATCTTTTCATTTTTTCATACTTAAATGGCTCCCGCTTTGCTTTTTCAGGAAAAACAGGTAGAGCAGTGGAGTAAAGAAGCTCACGGGGGAAGTGGTTGGGGGGTTTCCACTTGATAAAACACATTGGTTCTACCCATGTAACAGGGCGACGTCATCACGTTGCGGTACGTGATGACGTATTTCCCTACATGATGACGTAACTCATTCAAAATCAAACGGCTCTTTTGAACGGCTCTATGAAACAAATGGCTCCCCAAGATCCGGATCCCTTCAAAGAGCCATTTATCCCTTCTCTACTAAAACCTCCTCGAAGTCTTGAGTCTAACGTGGACATAACAAAACCCAAACATCCTGGTCACCCCACCCCTTTTTACATTGTCACTCTTACATTGGTATGTTAACAAGTACTTGTTTATCCTGCTGAGGAGGGACACATTACATAGTAACATACTGATTATCTTCCCGTTTAAAGTAAATTACTCTAACTGATCACAAAGTGTAAAATGTAAGACTATATCTAAAATTCAGTTAATCGGTCACAAAGTCTCTTTCAATCCCATTACCAGACCATTTAATGTGGAACTAGATGAGTTCTTTAGTTATCTAGTTTTAGTTATCTTCAAGTTTGATACTAATAAAAAGATTGTCATTTACCAATTTTTGGAGTATAAAATAAAAATAGAATAACCATTAATTTTCTGTTTTTCAGTATTTGTTCTCAAAACTAAAATTGAATGACCAAAAAGTAGATGGACCTAACTGAAACACTACACTGAAAAAAAAAAACTTTTTTCAATAACTTTTCTCATTCTTTTTCTGTCTTTGTTTGTCAGTTTCAAGGTGCATCAACATCATATGATAATGTCCTAAAGTACCTAAACATTGTGTTCACCACTTTCTTCTTTATGGAATCAATCCTTAAAATCATCGCTTTTGGCTGTGCGGTAAGGCTTACGTGATGCAGTTACACCTACATACAAACCTTGTTCTTTTCTAGGTTGACCCGGTCTGTAAGTGCTAGAGTTTCATTGCATTTTTCATTTATAAAACAGGATATTTCCGTAGACAGATCTAGAGCATGTTCTTTCTGTTCCTAAAAAAAAAAAACAGAACAGATTGTGTTGCAATAACCCCTCCTTGTTCAGCAGCAGCATTGACCACCAGTTGTGTTTCTGGCATAGATATTTATTTAAAGTAGGCAAAGAAAGCAACATGGGTTAAAGCCAAAACAAAACTAAAGAATTAGAATTTTCTGCAAAAATGCTGTGTGAGTGCTTATTGCTGAAAAGGTTTTGCTGAATAGCTAAAAAAGCTGAAACTAGCCTAAAAATAAGCATAAGTATTATATTATTACATTATATACAATATATCATTAGTAGTATATAATTAAGAAAAAAGTAACTATAATAGCTGAAATTAGCAAAAAAAAAGAGACAGCTTTACACTTCAATCATTTACTCATCATACACATTCACACACTGATTGTGGTGAGTTACATTGTAGCCACAGCTGCTCTGGGGAAGACTAACAGAAGCGTGGTTGCATGCACCAGCACCATTGGCCCCTTTGACCACCACCAGTAGGCAAGGAGGGTGAAGTGTCTTGCTCAAGAACATAACAACTGAGACGGATGGAACAGGGGATCAAACTGGCAACCTACCAGCTACAGGACAATTCCCCTAACCACTAGTGAATATAGAAAACAGCTGAAATTAGCAGAAAGCAGCTGAAAGAATCATCAATAGCTTAAAATAACAGAAAGAAACTGAATAAAGCATAAGAAAGTTGAAATGATCAAAAGATTAGCAGAAAAGTTCAGAATCGTAGCTAAAATAGCAGAAAAAAGCTCAAATCAGCAAAATAGTAGCTGAAACTAGTACAAAGGAGTTAAAAGATGCCAAACCATAACAAAAGCTAGAAAGTACAGAAAAAGAGTCTAAAGAAGAGGTCTATAAAGTACTTGAAAGAAAAAACCAATTAAAAGTAAAAATATGCTTAACGGAAAATGACTGGTAAAAAATGGGTATCCCTGATTAAAAAAAAGAACCTAAGTAAAATTCATAAAACTGCTCACAATAATTGGGAAAGTAAAAGTACTTTTACACACACTCTTAGAAATAAAGGATTTACTTAAGCAAACTGGTTCCACTAAAACAAGTTGAGTAAATTGAGCAATGTTTACGTTTAATTTTAAAGAAAACGTAAATTCTGGATCATTTACTCAACTCAGTTTAGTGGAACCAGATAACATAACTTGGTTAAGAAAATTCAGCACATTTTTTTTATTTATCATGCATAAACCACTACTTTCGTCATGAGTCCAGTCATGTTAATATTTGTACCCAGTGGTGGGCAGCACTGATCCAAAAATTAGTTCCACTACCCCTAAAGCACTAACTCAAATATTTACATCCCCTAATTCTAAAGCACTAACGCACTGAAAAATTTAGCAAAAGCTAATTCTAAATCACTAAAATAACCTAGTCAACCCATGAACACTGTTCAACAGACAACATGAGTCACATATTGCCATGTTGCTCTCTTGAGCCTTACCATCGACATTATATTGCCATGTTTGAGTTAATTTATTGTCACCTAGTGGATAAGTAACACATATATGAACAAAATGTGAAACAGCTTTCACCCTCAGCTCTTAACATTTGCGTTGATCAATAACATTTATATACCTCAGTTAGTGCTTATAAATTTAGCTTATAAATTTAGCAATTGCTAATCCACTAACAAATTTTAAATTTAGCAAAAGCCCTAAAGCACTAATCAGGAAACTAGTTCCCCTATTAGTGCTTTAGTGCTTTAGGGGAACTGTGCCCACCACTGTTTGTACCTTATAAAAGATATTGTGAAGTTTTAAAGTAAAGAAGTAAAAGTGTCCTTTTTAGATTTTGAATGTAGTGAAATAAAAGTAAAAGTTACAATTAAAAAAAATACTTGGCAAAATTACAAATCCTCAAAAAACTGACTAGAGCACTGTAACGAAGCCACTGCTTTTCTACGCAGTTTTGCTCAATTCTAATCTCCCTTCACTGCTCCGTCTGGGAATTCTCCCATAGACAAGGATTTTTCTGGTAGTATTTCAACTGGGCCAATCAGCGAACAGAAGAAGTTGTGAACGATGACATCAAAGTCTACCTGCAGTTAGCAATGGCATTGAAGGACATGAATACAGCCATTCAGTCCATGTTGACAAGGCTTCCAAATTAAATAAAATTCTTATGACGTCTGTAGCGCTCATTTACAGCCATCTCATTCGGCTCGGTACTAGTCTCATCCCAGTAGTGGATGGTTGTTCACAGCGCACGCAATGTCAACCTGGCGCACTACATATGTATGTCATAGCATTAGTGATTAGGTAAAATCCTGATCCAGTCATTTTCGACTTCGGAGTCCACACCTCCAGCAAGCAATCATTTCTCAATAGTTGAGAGTCCAGACTCTCTGTATGTAGCAAAGCAAAGCATAAGGGACTGGTTTGGTTTGGAGGACGTTGAAGACAGCTCTGACCATTTTCCATGACAAAAAATGGCAGAAAAGGATAAATATCTAAAAAAAACATAAGTTGCTGAAGTACCAAAGTCATAGCATGAATGTCCTGTAGGAGCTGAACATTTTGATAAATTGTTGAAACACAAATTTCTTGATAAGTATTCACACAATAAACACCGTGAATTGGACATTTCTCTGAGTAAAAAATAAAAAATACATCTCACATTATCATTGTTTTATTTATTTGTTTATTATTTATTTATTTATTTATTTATTCATTCATGTTATGGAATAATTATGTATATCTGTTTTACCTTGACACTGTCCAGTAATCATAACTCATATGATAACTAGTTTCGGCTGTTTTAATCTATCGGCCCAGACTTAAAGACTCCAGTAATGCACGACCCATTTTATTTTGATATTTATTAGGTATTGCTTTTTGTTCAAATATTCATTTTTTGGAATACAGTTAATTCTTATTAGTCACATGATGCATAAGAAAACAATGATTGTGGGCGGGGCTTTCAACTCAACCATAGTATGCAAGCTTTACTCCAAAAAATACAATATGGCAGCCCCATAAACAGGACGTGTTGGCTTCAATTTTGAAATAACAGATTTCTTTCTTTCTTTTTTTTTATTAAAGAACAATGTACAACAAGTTTACAAAGTACAGTATACCATACAAAAGTAGTAACAACAACAACAGCCAGGGGTTAATACAACATCATGCACAAAATATTGAAGTTAGACAATACACTGAGTGTTTTAATTGCCTTCCAGATTTTTGAATGATAGGAACTTATAGTTAAATAGATCAATTTTAAAAGTCACAAAGCAAGATTTTTTTCTGTTGAACTTACATTTGTGAATAAATAACTTAGCTAAAAATTAATTAAAAAATAAATTATTTTCTTCTATTCTTAAATAAAATAACAGGAGTGGACAGAGGTGTTTTGTCCACTATATGTACAGTCAGATGTGCCCAGCTGTCGGTGAGGTCATCCACCATCTTATTGGCCTTTTTGAAATTCTTCTCTTTCAGAATTTCTTCAGAGATGCCTGGAATGTTTTCGATTTTGTCTCAGTCTTTGGAAGCATTACTGACATAGTGGTGACAGAATTTTGGGTAAGTGCTTCAGCTTGTTTGAACCCAATACCGTGAGCTTGCTACAGGTCAAAACTAGAATGTCAGAAACAAAAAAGCAACTTCTTTATTGCTGTAAACGTTTCAGTCTTATGGTAAAGCATGGCTTTTATTTTACATTTGATAGTAAGAGATGTTAAAAAAAAACATGACAAGGGATGAATCCTGTCTTATTGGTGCATTGACAAAATGAATTACTGAAAGTTTTGAATGTATTTCTGAGTTAAATCTGTCACATGTCACTGTATGTATGGATCCCTGAATGCAGAATATTTTGTCTTAAAATTCTGTCAAAGGGGAATAAGAACACTGGCTCAAAAATCCACCTACTGAGAAAAAAAACTTACCTTTTCTAAAAAAAGAAAAGTGTAAAAATTAAAAGATTATTAGGGATATGACACAAATATGTAACTAGACTGGGTGATTTGTACAGATAACAGAAACTCAGCTTAAGAAGGAAAAGAACTGTTTCACTGTTGCTAGATGTATTTTGTGAAAAGTTACTTTGTCTTTTACTTGATTTAGAAGCAGTACTGGACATTGTCTTTATCTCACTAGGATTTTATTGTTGTTTGCATGTTTGTGTATGTGATTACATTATAGCTGACTGTATAAAGTGCTATATTTGTGAAATTCAGAAACGGTTTCAGCCTCTCTTTGCTGTACTCCTCTCATAGATTTAGTTCAGTTTTTGCAAGTTTTCGAATGGAAAAAAAAGCACTTATCTCTCACTAAAGTATGTCTTTCCCTGACACAGATCTGCAATCTGACTGTTTTGTCAGGTGGTTAGTGGCATCCTCCGGCTACATTAAGGGTGCTAATTATTGGATGGTTGCAGCCCAGTCATTCAATTTTTTTTCTGGAAAGCATATTGAGTGAATAATTTAAATTTTTATATTTGTTTGTTTTTTACATGAAGGAAGTGAATTGATAGTGGTTTTGAAACAGCTAAAGCTGCATCAAGGAGAGGCTGAATCTGTTGTTTTTCAATGCTCTTCTAATGATGCCTATAATGATCCTGTCTTCCTCTTCTATCTCTTTACATGCTTTCTTTAAACCTATCTACTCTGTTGGCGCCCTATGCCCTCCTTACACTTCCTACTTCTCTGATTAAATCCATCCAATCAAAATGCACTATGAAATCCTCCATCGTGTTTCCCATCCATGCTGCGCCTTGACGTGGTGATGGTGGTGCTGTGATGATGGTGATGGTGTGTGTTTTGCCCCATGTGCCCCTGTTCGACAAAACCCACGACCAACCGCCACCTCCTCCCCACAAATATATATATACATATATATTTATCCACCCACAATTTACTTCAACTTAACAAAAACTTGTAAAACAAATCCTCCTCACCATTCATCTTTCTACATCTTCGCACATGTAGAATCTGGTTGGTTTGTAATTTCTTTCTCAAAGCCTCCTGCTGCATTCTCATTGGCCATGCGATTCCCCGAGTCCTTCTTACCCCTACCCACCCAGTCCCCCCCAGTGCATGCACTTCCTGGATGAGACCTTTTAAACTTTTAGTATTCAAGAACACAGAGAGGTTAATTGTCACATTAGTAAAAACTAAAAATCCTCATTGGGTTTAATAAAATTAATTAATTAGCAGTAGTTTTTATAATGTGTGAATTTTTCATAAACGGCATGGGAACCCCACCAAAATAATTAAAGAGACGTTGCTTGATCTAAGCATGTGCAAAAAATAAAAGTTAAATAAATTAAAGGAATTGTAATTTCAAATCGTTTCTTTGCTGCAATGCAATTTAGCCACAGCTCAGATCATATAAATTATTTAAAATAAACTGTGGGATGTAAAAGTCCTGGTGTTAAAAATGAACAATGCTATGAATAGACTGAGTACATGAGAATAGCATATGATGTTTTTATCATCCGTTATAGAGGAAAAAATAAAAAAGAAGGATGTGTCAAAGTGTCACCAACTCAAGCTGTCTTTATTGAGCTTTATATGACTGTGGCTTATTGTTAATACTTTTTAACAACGACTTGTTGATGCTACATTATAGCTTTATCAAGCAATTTTCAAATTTTGGAGAAAAGCAAAAAAAGTTCAAGTTCAAGTAATTTTGAATCTTACTGAACCTTTCACAAGAAAATGTCCAAAATCTGAAATGATTTAACAACAAATCTGATTATTATTTTTAAATAAAGGAAATTTCAAGTTTTGCTAGCTCCTTATCTTTTTATTTTGTAATATAAAAATGGAAGAACAAAATCATAGAATTTACATGAGACTATTTGATCATGACAGCAAAAACAGAATAAAATAACTTTAGCCTGGCAGGTTGTTCTATCATTTTAAAATGTTGAGCTTTTTTTTTTTTTTGTAGTGCAACAGAACGGTGAATGTTTTGATAATAGTTTCAAATATGCTAAGTCCCACTTGTCCCCTCCTGGTCTGCATGTGGACAGTTCTCAGAGAGTCTGCTGCCGTGCCATGACTGCACCCAGGTCGCATGTTAATCCCTTCCTGCTCCTTCCCCTCCTCCTTCCTCTCACGCTCCTCTTCCGACCTTGTCTGTCGACCACTGATTGTGTGCAGCTGATTGTGTAACGTTACGTTTTATGAGAATTCATAAAAGTTAACAAATGGATACATTAACAAAGCTGATCTTAGCAGATTCAATCAAAGGCAGCTGGACTTAGATTTTTTGAAGAAAACTGAATTTAAAAAAATGTGTGTCTGCTGGACTTTGATTGAATTTACTAGGATTATCGTGTCCTGGATGACTGAGAACCATCACCAAAATATTTACTAAGACTAAAAGTTTGGACCACATTGAATTATTTGATATTGGCTGACTTTTATTTTTAGTAGATACAACTGTACTTTAATTTGAAAACCAATTTGACACTCCCAGTCCCATTCATGCTCTCAGCTTTGCTTAAAATACACTCTGTCTGTGTGTGTGTGTGTGTGTGTGTGTGTGTGTGCGTGCGTGCGTGCGTGCGTGCGTGCGTGTGTGTGTGTGTGTGTGGTTGACAGGCAAAGGTCTTTGTGCTCCAGCTTGTGTGTTGCCTGCTTGCTTTTCAGCGATCAGTGCATTTGGTTAACTTAAAAACAAAAGATTTGAGATTGGATGATGACTTTTAAAATTTTTTGATCTTTTATGCATCCTTCTCTTCCTTACAATTATTATTTTTTTTAAACTTCCCTCTAACTTTCTCTTATTTAAAGTTTACACTTGTATCACCTGAAGGCTTTTATGCTTTAAGTTTTTTGGGTTTGACTTCTTCCTTTGGCCTTTCTTTCCCCAGCTTTTGAGTTAGATTTTGTTTTTTCATTTTAAATTTATATATATATATACTGTATATTGTACAATAGAGAAAGACTGTGACAGTAGATTATAAAGATTTGAGAAACTCACTGTGTTCCATGCTTGTGTCTCAGAATAATTTTATCAACTTAAGCTTCCTGAGGTTGTTCAGAGCGGCTCGCCTCATAAAGCTCCTGAGACAAGGAGAGACGATCCGCATCCTACTGTGGACATTTGTCCAATCCTTCAAAGTATTCAAACATTTATAGATCCACATAAAGTACACTAAATTAGAAGACGTGATGACACTGACAGTTACTTCCTGTCTCCTCTGTGGTAGGCTTTGCCGTATGTGTGTCTGCTCATTGCCATGCTCTTCTTCATCTACGCCATCATTGGCATGCAGGTGAGTTCAGCTGAGAGGCCTGATAATAAGCTTTACATTTTGAAAAATTATTGATATTGTATCAGTTGACTAATTGGGATAGCATAGGACATAAAAAAGAACATACAAAAACTCAGACATATGAGCAATTAAATTTAAATTTGAAACATATTCAAGAATGTCGTCTTAATTTTCTGAAAAGATTTTGATGTGTTGCATGAGTTTTAGTTTTTATATTTAAAAAAATGTTCCCTTGTTATATATTGTGACAACTAAAGCTACGTTTGCTCTGCAGACAAATGCAACCTAAATTTGATTTGTTTTTTTCATGACAGTTTGAACACAACAAAATCTTTTTTTTTTCCAAATCCGTCCCAGTTCTTTTCAGTATGTGGTTAAAAAAATTGGATACATATCTGATGTTTTTCGAACACTCCTGTTGCGTTTCATCCGACATTTTACTTCATCGAGGTGAAGGTGAGCGGCTCAATCCAAGTATTTAGAATACTGGAACTAACCTGGTGCAGTTTAAATCTTGTAGCTCCACACGGCTGCAGCTACAGTCCAGTTGCTTCATATTTTTTTTCTTTTAATTTTCCATGTCCTGGATGACTGAGAATCCAAAGAAACTTATGATAATAACGTTGGTCTCGGACTGTATCGATATCAAAATTACTCGATCAATATTTTAGTTTGTTCCAAAAATACATGTTGCACCAGAAGCAGGTTCAAATGTAAACGCCGAACTAAACAAGCAGATTGCATCATAATTTAATTGACTCTGAATGAAAAACTTCAGAATCGACATGCTAACAAGTAGCATCCATGTTTACTTAAATAAACAGCGTGCTGAATGTGACATCACGTCATTTTCTGTGCATACGGGTCACATCAGCGTTGTGGAGAGTTCACACTGGAGTCTGGTGTAGGCCATATTTAAAATATAATATAAACAGCCATGAAATTATTATGTTTTTGTAAAACATGCATGAAGACCTGCAATGTGAACGTAACCTAAATTAACCCCCAAAATTTGGAGACATTTACCTTCCAAGCTATAATAAAATTTCCAGTAGTGATGTGAAACTTAACTGAAACTGAAACATTAATAATTGTGCAAAGTGACTATCTGATGGAAATGGACTGTGATGTAAAAGTAAATGAAATATAATTTCTTAAACTGATATTTTTTATTTCTATTTTTTCCTTCTATCAAATGTTTTACCAGATTTTGGCAACTAATTTGGCATAAAAAAAATTTCATGTTCCCATATGACATTTTATGTCCTCGGTTTGTAAAAAGCAGCTTGGTAGTCCTGGTCTCTGTTATGTTTCATCTAAGACCTGCGTCACAGTACGAGAAAATCATGCAGATCTTTGCTCTTCCGACAATCTTAAGGAAGTCCAGATTATCGTGATGGCTCTAAAGAAAATCATAGCAGATATTCCCGCCGTGGTTGGTGAGTTAAGAGTGATCTAGTCGGCTCAGAAGGACGTCTGGACCGCTCCGACCTCAAATTGGTGATATTCAACATGTTTGATTTTTGGCCAGATATCACAGTGTGTGTAGTGCTCACCCGAGCTCGCAGCCTGTGAATGAGACGTGTAGCCAATCAGAAAGCAAGGTGACGTAAACACGGAGGGGATTCCAAAATACGGAAGTCAAAAAAACTTTCACGACTCACCAGAAAGTCTGCTGGATGTTAAAAGTCCTATGGAATTATTTTTCCTCTGGTAAAAATAGTCCACAAACAATCAATATTGTTTCTTCCTCGTCACAAATGTTTATTTACTCTGAACTCACGTCTCTCTGGAGGTCACGTGAGATTTTTCCTCGGACATCTGAATTCTCGCGAGATTTCAGGAAGTCTCGCGTGATTTAATAACTGACACCTGGATGTTCCTGAATGAAATATCTTTTCGTGTGTGGTGTGTTGTCTCATGCCGTGTGGCTGTACATCACACACTGTAGGACCAAACCTGTTATATCCATGATTTTTTATCCTCACGTGTGGGCTCTATCAGTCTTTGAAAATCGCCCAACTGTTTTAAAATCTTGTAGTGTGACTCAGGCTTAATAAGTTGCAGAATATGTATAAAGATTTTGTTATGCGATGTAAGTTCTTTTGTTAATATTGGTTTCTTTTTCCACTCTCTGCAAATGTTTAGTTGTTTGGAAACATAGCAATTGACATAAAAGAAGAGAGTGCCATCGATGAGCATAATAACTTCAGAACCTTCATTATGGCCCTAATGCTGTTGTTCAGGTAAACCTTAATTTCTACATTCTTTGGAGTTATCTTGATTCTGAATCTTTAATTTTCGGGGCTTCTAACAAATGTTGACGTGCATCGAGAAATAATTGTGCTTCGCCCATGCATCCTTTCATGCAGGAGTGCTACGGGTGAGGCGTGGCATGAGATTATGTTGGCCTGCCTGGGAGAAAAGAAATGTGACCCAGACTCAGGAAACACAGGAAAGGAATGTGGCAGCACCTTCGCCTACACCTACTTTGTCTCCTTTATTTTCCTCTGTTCTTTCCTGGTGAGAAATCTATTACCTAAACTAATCTCTGACTTTTAATTAGAAGAAAAAAAAAGATTTATTTGTATTCCCCCCCTCCACCCAGATGCTGAATCTCTTTGTGGCTGTCATCATGGACAATTTTGAGTACCTGACCAGAGACTCCTCTATCCTGGGGCCGCATCATTTGGACGAGTATGTAAGGATATGGGCTGAGTACGACCCTGCTGCATGGTGAGTGGCACACACACACATGGACTCACACAACAGCTCTCATCCATGTAAAATCTGAAATAGTTAGATAAATATAATATATACATATTAGCTATATACATAAGTACAAAACAACAGAGGAGGAAAACAATAACAATGTGGGCACATGCTTTGGATGAAATTTAATACCTAACCTTTTACTTTTTCTCCCGTCCCAAAATGGGGCAAAGTCTGAATCCAGGAGGTCTGATGACGAAACATCGTGTCAAAATAAAACTCAAAGTTCAACTGTTAAAGTTGCTCACCTGAGCTAAAAGTTTCCCAGCATTTTTTAATGACTTTCCCTTTTGTTCTTTAACTCCTCTACCTTCTTTCTCAAATTTGGCCTATGAGATAAACATTACCCTCCCCTTTTTATGCTTTTGATTTTACGTGTGTGTGTGTGTGTGTGTGTGTGTGTGTGTGTGTGTGTGTGTGT
>NW_013952718.1:599681-601339 GCF_001266775.1 Austrofundulus limnaeus | reverse complement strand
GTGTGTGTGTGTGTGTGTGTGTGTGTGTGTGTGGGTGTGTGTGTGTGTGCGCGCGCGTGTGGACTTGAAGGAATGTGAGACCGTTTGTTTTTCTGAGTAAATAAAATCTCTTTTTCTTCTCAACTTTTTAAGACTTCTTGTTTCTCCTGTTCCGCTCTTTTATTTTTCTTCATGTACTCTGTATTCTCCCTTACCTAACCCCCCTCCTTGTATTTTTTTTGCAGTGGGCGCATACTATATAAGGATATGTACAGTTTATTGCGAGTTATCTCCCCTCCTCTGGGCCTTGGCAAGAAATGCCCACATAGGGTGGCCTGCAAGGTTTGAACCAAACCCATAAAGCACAAACCTAAACGCAACCTGCTCGCCTTTTAAGAGACTGGAATGATTGTTGCTCTTTATCACTTTTAAGACAAATTATTTATTAGTTTTATTTCTTTATTTTTTCCATTGGTTTGAACTCTCTGTTTAGGTTTGCATTATTCAATTGTTTTAAGCCCATTTCACCATTGAATCATTCTTTTTTAGGGGGGTTGGGAGGTGGTCTGTTGTTTATGCATTCTGACATGACAATAAGAATGTTTGGGACAATGCAGAAATGCACACACATACACACACAATCATGCGTACACTCACGAGTGCACTGATAGTGGTGCGTCAAGCATGAATTGGTACACTGCACTTGCTATTGTCTTCTGACTGGTTGCTGTAAAAAATGACACCTAATGTGTTTACTTTTATTTTAGTAACATGTTTAAAGACACATTTTAGACTCCAGTCAATCATTGTCTTTTATTTCTGCTTGCTGTCGAATTTTTGCCTGGGCAGAAAATGGTTGAGCAATGTGTATTGTTCTGTTTGAGTTGGGGGTTTGGGTGGAGGGAGGTGGGGTCACAGACATACAGAGAGGGTTTGGTCTCAATATCATTACCATTTACCTTGTTAGCGGTTAGCTAACTCTTTTTTTAGCCTTTTTTCACTTAAACTTTAGTTATCTGCACACAACTGGAAGCCAATAATTTGGTATTGTTTATTAACAAGTACATTAAGAAGGAAAAGCTACCAATTGTTTTATTTTAAACATAAATGGTCAGAATCTGCTGTGCTAAGTTATAAAATTACTAATAAAATTACTACCTAACTGATAACTAATAATAAATACCCCATCTTTAGTAGTTATAAGCTGTTTTCTTCATTGCTATTTGTCTGTCACATTGGCATTACTTATCCCTGCAACCACTAGTTGTGTAGACAGACAGTGTGAATACCAGAGGTGTAGAGTAACAAATTCCATTTACTTTGCTACAGTACTTAAGAATTTGTTTTGATAATCTATAATTTTCCAAATTTTTTATTGTAACTTTTGCTTTCTTCCTGTTAAATTCAAAACATAAAAATTACACTTTTAGTTCTTTATTTTAAAGGGGCTATATCGTGTAAAATCAACCTTTCTGAGTTTTATATCATGTTATAATGTTATTCTCTCATCAAAAACATGCCCAGAGTCTTACTTTGACTCATTCATGCATGTTTGAGAAATCCTGTGGTGTCCGGAGGCAGCCAGGCAGGGGAGCAAAAATGGCCGGTTGGGACTAAAACCACCTATTGGGACTAGCTCCACCTCTGGGCTATGTCTCCAAGCTAAACTTCCTCATCAC
>NW_013952718.1:575260-599650 GCF_001266775.1 Austrofundulus limnaeus | reverse complement strand
ACACACACACACACACACACACACAGAATATTTTTACTTTTTATTTTATTTTATTTTTTCAAGTACTACACACCTCTGGTGAACACACCTAAACAGTTTTGTCACACTCCAACTCATAAAAATGTAGGTATCAGTTTCTATTCACTGCTAGACTAAGATGGCCAAACCTGCTCTGTTTGTATCTCTTGAGTAAGAGAACAAAGGGAAAGGGGCAGGGTGTGTATGTGGTTTAGGGCAAATATTCAGGGGGGTCCTGTGTCCACCAGTTACCTCTAGTTGACCATCTGCACTGAGAGAAGTTCTTGAAAAAAATCCTGCTTACAGCATTGTCTACGACCTTTACAGTGAAGCTAATGAAACAAATAACATCAAGGGAAAAACTTCCAGGAGGCCTGCACATTTGTCCTTTGTTCTGTTATTTTTATGTTGTAATAATTAATTAAACATAAAAAAATCTACCTGCTTGTTTGTGGCCACAGAATGTTTCAAGTTTATTTATAAAGCGCCAAGTCACGACATACAGTACGTTGTCTCAGGGCACCGTGGTACTGTGTTTATGGTGTTCTAACACATTATCACTCCCAACTCGTCACGTATTGATGCTTTTCCAAGGTTCCCTTTGCGTCTTATTTTGATGTGATGAGTAACCCCTTTGGGTCAGTTATTGACACACTAGGCAATTCCAGGTTTCCTCAGCATCCGATTTTAACGTGTTGGGACACAAAACATTGGGGTATTTGAGTTGGGGTCTATGGTTAATATTGGGGATCAGGGTTTGTGGTTAATTTTTGGTAGTGAGGTCAGGGATAGGATGTCGAAGTCCAATATTAGGTAATTTTAGGGTTTGGGACACGTAGTTGATGTGAATTTCCTGCACTTTCTAAAAATAGTTACCGTATTTATTCAAGTATAATACTTAAAATTTAATCCATAAAATCGTGCACAAAGTTGGGGGGGTAGTACTATACTCGGATAAATATTTTTGCTGATGTATTTTAACTGAAATATCGACCTCATTCACAAAATACCTGAGTCCGGAAATGAAACCACGTCGTAAAAAGCGGTCGAAGCGATCTTAACTCTAAAGGGCTCGATACACGGGCAGCGACAAACTACAGCGATTAACGGCTGTCATCGCAGCCAGGGTGAAACCCGACACACGGGACGCGATAGCGATSGCAGCGTTGCGAATCGCGCTCTCAGGTCGCTTGTCTTCACAATATTTGATTGGTTCCTGACTCTGAAGGCGGGTGTGCATTACGGACGTGTAAACTAAACAAATCTTGCGATGCTAATGATATTGAAAAACAAACACACATCAAGATACAGTTTTATGAGGAAAAACTTACCATGAACTTCACCCTGGTGCCAATAAATTCCCACAAAGCTTTTTAGTAATCACTTGGTGAAAGTGTTAGCTAACGGCAGTGTGTAGCATACTCTCCTCTCATTGGTCAGTCAATGAAACCCTCGCTGATTGGTTGTACGCTATGCGACAGCGACAAAAGTTGAACATTTTTCAACTTTCATATGTCGCGTCGCAAGCTCGCGTGTGCACATCTACGTGTACGAGCGCGAAATTTCACATGCACTATTTTCGCCGGTCGCTTAGCTAGAGGAGGGCACGCGATTGTCGCCTCACCGCACAGGCTCCATAGGAAATGAATGGAGAGCGAGCGACGTCGCCTCCCGTGTGTCAAGCCCTTAACACTCCTTTGTGCCTCTGATAGTAACAGATCCAAGCAGGCAACATGATGTGAAAAAAAAAGAAAAAAGGCAGTCCTGCATCACGAATTGATATTAATGTGCGACTGGGCCGCTCCTGGAACAACAGTAAACACATGGTTGTAATGGCTGCCGTCTACCCGTGTTCTGTAAAAGTTAGTCTACCTGAAAAAAGTTTCCCCACCAGAGGGGGCGCTCACGAGACACAGAGGATGAGATTGTTGTTGAGTGGGATTCTGATGCCTTTATTACAGAGGAGGAATACCAGAAACTTTTAATGATACTGATGATGGTGAGCCTGATTTTGAAGGCTTTGATTCAGCTTCATCCAGACTTGTTAGAGCCACATAACTCTATCTGTTTGTTATGTGACACCAGTTAACAAATGAGCATTGATAGCTTTTGTTGTAGTTATACATTTGTTGTTGTGTACTTTTTAGTACATATGTTGTTAAAATAAAATTAAAAACTGATACAACAGTCAAATTATAATTTTACTGCAAAGGCTGAAAAATCCTGAAGTCCATATGAAATTAAATTTTTTATGCTTTTTTGGCTAAAAAATGAGGGGGACGTATATTACACTAATAAATATGGTCATTTTCAGAGATCAGGTTTGATGGTTAATTTTAGGTACTAGGGTGAGGGACAGGATGTCTAGAGTGAATAAAGATAATTTTAGGCTTTGGGATGGTTAATTTTTGTGCATTTTCTACACTTTCTGAAATTATGAAAATGGACTCCGCGCCAACTCATCAATAACTCACGTGAAGGGGTTAAAACCGGACACAGGGGGGAACCTTGGAAAAAGTGTCAATATGTGACGAGTTGGGAGTGAGAATGGGCTGGGTGTGCAGGTCTGCAATGACCAGATGAAAATGGAAAAGGCATCGTTTCCACCCACAACAGACACAGCTATTTTTTAGCTGTGAGATCAGTCATGTGATTGGCTGAATTAGTCTCAACAACTTTCAGTAATATTCCTTTTAATGATGCACCTTTTGCCACTTATGTTGTTGCTCCTGCAATAAAGGAAAGTATTTAAAATAAATTAGTTGTGGTCTATATAAAGTGGAAGAGCAATACTTACTCCTAGCTGTGCTCTTTCATAGATGAAGTAAAATGGTAACCCATTTTCATGACCTGCGCACCTCAAAATGAAGGTGGCAAAGATGTTTTTTTTCTTTTTTGTGTGTGATGTGGCGGCGCTTTAGCAGGGTATCACAGCCTTGAGTTTCAGAGCGATTTCTCGTGAACATCTGCAAGTGTAGATGTGTTCAGAGGCTCCTGGTGGACACCCAGGCTCAGTAACAGACTGCATTGATTTGTCACAGTGACTCACTCCGATCTTTGCAGCGGTGCTTTTCTTTGCCTGCAAGAAGCCCCGCTGCCAGTTCTATCCGAGTAAAACAAAAAAAAAGAAGTCCCAAATCCCCTTTTCACCTCGCATAGAACGGTGTTTTAACAATACTAACTTAACTTAACACCTCTTCTTCCAACCTCCCCCTTCCCTGCCTGATCCCTACCCTCCTTCCTTTCCCTCCTTAATTTAATGATATACTTGAGGGCACATAAGACACCCACTTGTTCTCTATCATTCTCTTTCTATATCTCCTTTTCTCTCGCCACAGCAACCACATATCCACAGTGACCAAAACAATAACCTTTGTGTATTTGTCCCCCCTCCCTTCCTCTTCTTTTGTCGGCCTCTTTTATTTCTCCTTATGTTTGACTCCCCCCGAACACACCTCTGTGCGTCTGTGTCCCTCACCCTTAACGCTCCCCATTTCCTCCCCTTCACTGTTTTTTTTTCTTTTGTTCATTTTCACGTCGTCTGTCTCTGTTTTGTTTGTTGTGTGTTGTCGCGCGGGTGACGGATGTGTGTTCCTGTGTGGTGTGTGCGTGCGTGCGTGCGTGTGTGTGTGTGTTTTGTGGCCACTCCAGCGGCCGGATCAGTTACACAGACATGTATCAGATGCTAAGACACATGTGTCCGCCGCTAGGCCTCGGGAAGAGGTGTCCCGCCCGGGTCGCCTATAAGGTAGACTCACACCCGTTCCCACCCCGCCTCACTTTACCCCTCCACCCTCCTCAGCCACCACCTCACTTCTCTCTCTCTCTCTCTCCCTCTCTCTATCTATCTATCTATCTATCTATCTACCTATCCTCACCTCAGTCTATCCTCTACTCTTGCCCCTTTCCACACCTCTCTACCATCCAAAACCTCCCCATCGCTGGGGAGGAGAAACTTCTCTCTCATCTGCTGAGACCTCACTCCTCACCCTCTCCCCTCTACACCTCCCTCCCCTCACCCCCCGTCCCTCTCACCTCCTCCCAGTGGTGTTCTCTTCATTGTCTGTCAGTGGTGGTTGTGGTGGTGGTGAGCGCTACTCTCTCTTCTTTCTCTCCGACCGCGGGGGATGAAGGGATGGGCTTTTGTCGTGCAGTCAAGTGAAGTGATAGTGGAGTGGTAGTGAGTCCTCTTTTTTTTCCTCCCGTCATGCCGCAGAAGTAGGGGAGCGCAGGAGGGTTTGCTAGTCCTTCTGCAATCTACACACATATCTGAAACCTGATTTTCTCAGCAAAATAGTCAGTGCAGCAAAAAAAAATTATAGCAATGGAGAATGTATTTGAAAATGTAGATCACAAGATCTTTTCTGTGCATAGCTCAAATAAATAGTTCAAATATTTTGAAGTAGGATTCTGTGGAAAAGGTATAAAACAATTGACCTTTTGTAGGTAGCTCTTTAAAGAGTCTCCGTTTGGAGAAGTAGCTTAATTTTGAAAAGTCAGATGAGATGATGGCTAGCCCAAGTGTGTTACGATTAAAGTAGAAGGCTGCCGTATTATAACATAAATGTAGAAGATCGAGTATATGCTGTTTTTATATCTTTACATTGTAGTCTTATTGCATCATACACTTACTCACGTATAAAATTATGAATTTTTGCAAACGCAAATAACACCAGCTGAAGCTAGCTGTGTCTGTAATGTGAAACTTATAGTAGTGTCAAGGTTTAAAAAATAGCATTTGCATAAACTGCTATATAATGTGTGAGACAGGAGTTGTTTTAAAATAGCACTTAACTTTGGTCTAGGCATTAGCTCGTCAATTTTGTCAGAATTAATCTATATTTCACCAAACTGAGGTCTTTCAAAGAACTATCTACTATGAACAGGTAAGGTATTAATTGTTCATAACTTTTCCACAAAATTTTACTTAAAAAGCTATGAACTATCTATCACTTCAGTGCAATAAATATAAATTAACCTTATTAACTACCAATTTAAAAACAATACAGTATAATATCCAAAAATGAAATATGGACACTAAAATAGAATCTAATTAGAAATGTATGAGCTTCAGGTTTGCAGAACACTTTATAAATAAAAATATAGGGTTATAAATGGTTCAGTGGGATTTTTGCACAATAAAAGGCTTTATTTAGCATTAGGAAGCATGGATTCTTAATGCAATAATCTCTAGTGTAAGCTCTGAGATTTGGCCAATAATAAAATTAGGTTTATATTAATTAAATGTTTTTCATTATATCGACACTATTCAACTCTTCGCTTGTGATGCAGTTACAGAAGGACCAGTAAATGTGTCTGTCTTTAGTTTCCTGCCTCCCTTATTACTGCGGGTGACGTCATAATGCATTTAAAAACACATGCACACAAACAGACAAATACCATCAAATAAGAAAAAAAATACATACATATGTATATATTGGCCAATGTAGATGATTTCCTTTTATATTCCAGATGATTTGTTCTTTATGATTTTTTTTTTACTTTTAGGATGTTTTGGTGATTTAGGCTTTTTGGAGCCTTTGACTGCCAGTTTACACATTTAGGTTAAGCTTTTTTTTAGCATTTACTGTCTGTCTTGTCTTCTTTTCATCTCTACTTAAATAATGTCCTGCTTTTTCTGTCAATTTATTTTCATAATTTTCTTTGTCATCCAGATTCACCAAAAACAGTATTTAAAATATTTTTCGAGTGCACTGATGCTCCAAAATGAACAGTTTGACTAATGATGTATGTAGAGCGAAGCCCTGATTTTTGCTGGGGTTATGTTCTTAGAGTACCGCGAATCATGAAAAAAAGAAAATATGGGATGTGGTCCAGAAGGCTGTTTCACAAAACTACGATGGCTGATTAAGCCTGGATTTTCCAGATATCCTGGCTGAATTAAGCCTCGATTCGGTTTCACAAAAGCAGCTACTACGGCTGTTTATCCAGCACAGCTGGCCTTCTCCAGACCAGGCTTAGTTAAACCTGGTGTCTTATCTGTTCAGTCAGTGGTCACTCTCATCAGAAATCACTGTGTTTGTCAGTGATTCTGTCTGTTATGGACTTTATCAGCCTGCATTAAAATATTGTTAATTAATTTTGACCTTCAGTCAAGTACTGTTATTATTTTAACATTCTGATGGTTGTCAAAAATTTGATAATTCTCCATGTGGGCACTGTTACTGTTCGATTGTGTTTCTGAATCCTGTTCTACGTTTGACAGAAAGGCCTTTAATAGACTATCACATGTGAGAGGATTTGAGAAATGACTGATGAAGCAATGTTGTGAATGAAGTCAAACCATACAAGTAGCTCTAAAAACATGTCGTCCTCTACAACAGCATGCCCATTTTTGAATGGCATTGTTGATGATGAAGCACTTATATTGAGAAAGGTTTTGAGACAGGAAAGAGTGTTTCAGCACAGGTCCAACCCGCTGGCTTTTCCTGACAATTACCTTCATGAGTGTAACAGTTTTTCTGGAGATGGCATCCTCTACCTGTGCAGACTGCTGGGTCCTAAAATTCATCCCTGCAACAAGCGGTCCATATCATGCTACAGAAATGTGTGATTATGTTGCATAGTTAGTAGTAGTGTGATGTACCGTGTGTGAAGGATAAGTTCCTGTGGGTGGGACAAAGTCAGTGACTGTCCATCTTGGATCCTTTCTAAAATAGTCCTCCCTTTATTTAAAACAAGGGCCAGCTCTTCTGCTGGTGTGAATTCTGGGGAAGATTGGCCACGCCCTGTGCCAGACACGTCTTTTTTTATGGCTAAAATAAAGTTTGGGATGAAATATGTGAGCAGGCACCTTCTAAGTCAGAGGTGCCCAAACATTTTTCCCGAGAGGGCCAAAATGAAAATCTGTTCATGGCTGTGGGCCAAATGCAGTAATATAATACATGAAATACAAATACTTTTAAGTAAAGTCCTTTATTTTTAACAATTAAGCTAGCAGCCTGTGCAATGGCCCTCTTTTGTTTTAGTCTGAGCACTTTGAGAAAGTCTGCCTTACGCTTAAGTAGCAAAGGCTCATGGGACATTTCATAAATTGATAAAATATGAGTTTTTGCGGCCTTATAAAGTGTGCAAATCTACATGTGGGGTTAAATCTGATCTAAATATCTCTTGTTGTTACTTCATGTTTCCTCTTTAATCCTAATACTTTATATATCAAAGATAAAGTCAGCACCATGAACAAAAACTACCTTCAGCCCTTTATATAGTCATTTGACCAATGGAAATCCTGTGTTTCTACATAGGGTGACAGGTTAAAACCTTGTAAGTTTGGCAACTGTTAGTGGGCCAAATCAAATGGCTTGGCGGGCCAGATTTGGCCCACGGGCCCCACTTTGGGCTGCTCTGTTCTAAGTCATCAGTACAAGTCATTTGTACATCGTAGTCGAGATTTTTTCCAGATACGCACCAGTCTGCAAATTGTTCTTATGTTTAATCTTGACCTGTTGCCAAGTTCTCTTTGGTCCATTCATGTTCATACTGTATACATATTGATAAGATGTGTAACAAAACAGAGTAACATGAATGAATCTGCTGTCAGATTCACACGTTACATTCTAGACTTCCACTGTTCATTTGTAAGTTAAAGTTATTATTTTTTTTACAATGTTTTCCATTAGGAGTAGTGGTTAAAAATGTTTATATTAGGTATGCAGGCGATCTTTGTTGCTTTTTTATAATAGCAGCAGTGTTTCCCTTCTTTATTATGATGTGCTTGATTTCCTCATAAGCCACTATCAAAAGATGTTGCTCATTTGGTGAGAAGTATGGCGCACGCATTGTATCACCCATTGAATCTGCTAATCTATGATCGATCTCATGGTCTTTTGTAGAATTATGTGGACGAGCATTTTTACTTACACCTGGCTTGACATAGCTGCACCTCTTCAGCCTGGTTTGGCCTTTGTGAAACGGATGAAGCCAAGACGAACCAACTTATGTCGAGCCTATTCATCACTTATCCTGGATTTTGAATTCTGCTTTTGTGAAACAGCCCTCAGAAGAGAGCATTGCAAACACCCCTGCATTTGGGGTGGCATCGTAATGCGATACGAACCAAACAAAAACATGCAGGAGCTAAAAAGTTAGCAGCTACACATCACATGGTACTATGTAAAAATGCTGTGTACCGGGCAGAGCGCAGGCACAGGACATGCATCCTATATTGTACTGTATTGTTGATTTTTTATGGAACTGAATATACATTAATATTTACATTACAAAGAAGTAATTTATTTTAATAATTTAGCTTGAAAATTCACGATAAATCTGAGGAACACCGCGAACCACTAGTAGTTAGACTCCATGAAAACATCTGCAAATACTGAGTCAGCAAACTGTGAAATGCAACTTTGCAGAGCTTCACTGTAGTGCCAATATGTTCAAACGAAAAGCAGATATTTCTGTTTGTACATTTTAAAGCTTGGCGGCACTTTTAGTTGAGCCAAGAATGATCTGAATGAAGATCAAACATTTACCACCAGCTTCTTGTCTGTAATAGTTTTTCTTCCTTTTTTATTTTATTTTAATTTATTTTTTTTTACAAATTTGAGTTATTAGATTATTCACATGTAGGAAGTGGCTTTATCTGATATTTTTCTAATATTATAAATAAGCTATGAAGGTTTTTTATGGTTAATATTTAGACACAGAAATACAAGCAATAATTTTGTTAATTCTTTATGATTCATTGAGACATCCGAGTAAAAAACGTATTTATCAGTTTCTGTAAATTTGACTGAATCTGGGTGTTTGTCCCTCAGATTGCTTTTTTATCTCTTTACCTTTTGCTACTTATTTGTTCGCATTTTCTGTTTCCAGCTTTCTTTCTTTTTTTTTTTTTTTTTTGGCTAGTATTTGTTGTTTCTTTTTTTCTGCCTAACAACTGTCTCACTCTTTCTGTCAATTTGTCCATCTCTAATTGTCTGCCAGCAAACATGATCCATTTTCATCCTCCATCATCCTGGCCATCCAAGCCCACACCTCTTCTTCACTCTGGCCTGTCTTCTAGTTTCTTTCCAGAACGGTCAGCTCGTTTCAACAGATGCCCTCATTACATGTTTCAGCCATTTTACTTTTTAATTATTTACTTGTACATGGGGTGGGGGTGGGGCGATTTAAGGGCCCTTTCATATCAGAAAGCAATATAGAATGAAAACGTGAACGTCTAAAACTTGTTATCCTCATGTTTGGGTGGAGTTTTTTTTTTTACTTGTTTTTTTAACTCTTTCTAAAAAGAGGAATTTGTAATAAGTGGTCATTGCCAAGGCACCTTGTTTCTTAAACTGACCTCTAAGCCTGTGTCAGTGTTGTTTTTAAGTCCTTGTCTTTCTCTCTTGTGGTGTTCTGTAATTTTCAGCCACTCCTTTTCTCTTCTTTCTCAACATACACACGGCTCTTTTCTCTGTTGACTCCAGATGACTCGTGTTTTAAAATCCTCCTATATTCTTTCACAATCCTCCTCTTCCCTCCTCATCATCACCCTTCCCTTTTTATCTGTAACCACATCTCATGACTGAGCTTAGATTGGCCTAGTTTAGCTAAACTAACTGCTGTCCCTATCATGTGCTCCCCTTTATGCACCCCATCCCCTGAACCTAGAGCACTATTACCACCAATTCTGGATGGTCCAACATTGTTTAAAATACAGAAAAAAAACACTTCAGTCATCTTTTTGATCTTCCTTTTTTCCCCTTCCTTTCAGGCAATGCCAAATCTCAAATCCTTTTTTAACTCTGACACCCACCTAAGACACTGCACCCGTTTAGCATTGAGAGAAATCTTCACATGAAATAAAGTACTATCATTGCTGTTCAATTTGGGATTGACCAAAAAAGCCATGAATATGAACATTTAAATGTAAAAAGTGTAGCCTAAAGTAGAAGTGCCAATCCTGTTGGATTAAGGATACTCTCTTTGCGCGGATGCACGGCTGCTTGTATTGTAACAGTGGGTTTTGAGGGAAGTTGATGGGCAGTGGGTTGGATGGGTGGGAGAAGTTGGGGCTTAGGTAACTGGGGTGAAGCGAAGGCATGCTGCATGCTTTCTCCGCGTTTGTGGGACTTTTTCGGGGTGTTGTTGAGTGTTGCATGCGAACCCTTGCCCCCTCTTTTTGTCGCATGGCTTCGGGTGACATCAAAGCTGCTGCCTGCCGAGCTTTGTGGATGTTGGCCGATGCCCTTCGCCTGCCACGCACTTGGCTTCGGGCATGCCCAACACTCGCACACACTCAGGAACACACGAGCATGCACACGAGCCTATACCGCCATGCCGTGCCTTCCATCGTGAGTGCCCAACGCTCATGTTCGTAGGTAAATCCGATGGATGTTAACTAGTCAGAATAGGTACGGCAAGCAACCCACACTGGCCCAGCTTGTTTTTTCCTATCTGCAGGTTCCTCCATCTGTTTTACCTGGCATAGATATGTGAAGACAGGGAACCTCCTTGCTGGTAGGGGGAGCTCAATAGCAAGTGCCTTGGTTAAATAAAACCATAGTTGTCTCCTGAAAACAAATAGCAGAATTACACCAGTGATACTGTTATTGCTCCTCAGTCAACTGATTTTTGTCCCCTTAGGACTCCAATTAAGTTCTCTTAATTGCAGTCTGTGAAAGTAATTGTGTGTTAGTGGGCAGGGAGAGATGCTGGGCGGGACTTGGGGCGTTGGTGTATGTCAACTGTCATATACATATGTATATAAATCTATATGTGTGTAACAACAAAAATGTGTAAATGCGCACAAGCATTCACACATATAGGGAACATGGGCACAGGTTGGGTCGGATGCCGTTTTGGCTCTTGATTGTTCTTTCTTGTGGTTTTTCAGCTCTCACAGTTGCTTAGCAGCATTGGATAGTTGTGCTGTCTCATAGAGTATCACTGGAAAAACAGGAGACACGTCAAAGCAAGTGCCCTTGCACTTGCGACTACATAATAAACACAGCTACGTAGCAGAGTTAATGCACCAGAGTTCAACGATGACATTTGCTTATACTCATATTAATTCGAAGACATGTAAAAAAAATAATTTACAGGCTTAAAACTGAGTTGGTCTGGCCTCGAGAAGCAAAATTATAATGAAAAAGGGATAAATCTTGTCCAATCGTAACTGGCAGTTTGTCTATGGAGCTCTCTCAACTCGGTCCCCAGCCCCTCCCCCATTCCCCTCCCAGAAAGCTCAGGCACACCCAACATTAGCGAGGGCACCTCCCTTTCTCATCCTCTCATCCTGACTGGCTCTCCACAGAGGCTGCTTCGCATGGATCTGCCAGTTGCAGATGACAACACGGTGCACTTTAACTCCACCCTCATGGCTCTGATCAGGACAGCACTCGATATAAAGATTGCCAAGGGTAAGATGTAAAAAAAAAACGCTGATTTAGCTTTTTTGAATATGTATCAAATAATGATTCTGACACCCTAATGTCTTTATTTTTTCTTCCTTAAAGCATGTTTCAGCTCATTGTACCACTTCCTGTCAGTTGAGACTCTAACAAATGATTTTATTTGCTTTGGGTGAATGTGTATGTGTGTGAATGGGTGTACACGTTTATTTTGTAATTTTTGTGACACTGTTCTTTTATTATGTATCCCCTGGCTTTGGGTTTCTCTGCGTTGGTTGTTTTCATGTATTCGACCTTGCATATTTGGTGTGTGTGTGTGTGTGGGTGTGATTGTTCTGGGTCGTGGGCAACCCAGGCGGTGCAGACAAGCACCAGATGGATGCAGAGCTGAGAAAGGAGATGATGGCCATCTGGCCTAATTTATCGCAGAAGACTCTGGACCTGCTGGTTACTCCGCACAAGGGTAAGTTGCAGGGCAACAGATCATAGCAGACATAGTGGTGTGTATGTGTGTCCGATCACCAACTCACCAAGAGGACAGCTTCTTCCAGTCAGTGTCATTCACTGCTTTGCATCTCCTGATCAGACAATTCAGCATAAACACTTTACACTACACATTCATGCATTCAACCAATAACATTTTGTGGCTTTTATCTTTTCAACATTGTGCAATCTGGAGTAAAACGAAGTGAAATGAGAGCTGCAGAACTCACTTAGTTCTTACTTAACTTTGCAGCATTGTCACTTATTCAAAGTTTATGTCGTTAAGTATATCTGTCCCAAATCAAGATCAAAAATACTTTCTGGCTGGATATAAGAGTGCAAGACTTCATTAGAAAGACAGTTTATCCATTGTGCCCTTTGCCAGTATTCAGTTATTCTGCAAATATTGCATTACAGTTTCCGCTTTGTTATCCTTTTAACATAAAGCTGTAATGGCAGAAACGGACTTGGTGTCATTTTGAGGGAACGTAGGGGTTCTGGAGGAGGGTGTTGTGTTGAAAATAGCTGGAAAATCACCATAATGGGTGTGAAAAGGAGGGTTACATTCATTTTTCAATTTTCTAACTTTAGACGAGTGTTTAAAAAAATAAAAATCACGGCGCATCGGAAGCAAAATCTAAAATCAAGAATTTCATATTTTCTGTCTAATAGAAATAAGTGTTAAAGGGGCAATATTATGTGTTTCTCAGGCATACATTTAAATACTATACCATAATAAAGTATCTGTCACCTTTAGTTGATATTAAAATGCTGTTTTTTATGTTTAAATAGAAATTAAATTTATCTTCTCATCACTTCATCTTCTAAACGACTTGAAATTGGCTTCTGTCTCTTTAAGAACCACCTTCCGTTTCTGTCTCGCGGGGGGTGGGCTGCTATGATGCAGTTTACTTGGCATCTGAAAATACATTTCCTCAAAAGGTATTTTGAATCTGAAAAGAGCTTCACTGAATAAGACGTAGTGGAGCTCAGCAGACAGTTAAGTTTCACTTTCAATTTCACCCGAGAGCCTGCAGGAGTCATGGGCGGGGTGTGTGGGGAGGAGGGAGGGGGTGCGCTCTGCCATGAGGAAGTTCGACTTAAAGACACGTCCCAGCGGTGTTTCTGGTCCCAAAAGGCGTTTCTGGTCCCCGCCTGTCGTTTTGCTCCTCAGCATGGCTTCCTAAAAACGCTGCAGGATTTCTCAAACATGCATGAATGAGTCAAAGCAAGGCTTTGGGCATGTTTTTTATGAGAATTTAACGTTATAACATGATATAAAACTCAAAAAAGTTTATTTTACATGATATTGCCCCTTTAAATGTCTCTGATCTTCCTTGTACCTGTCGAGATCCAGGGGTAGCTGACAGAAGAGGTGTACTTGATTAAAAAGTTGATTTGTCAATGGTTAATTCAATTTACCTGGGAGTTATAGTTATGAAAGAGTTTAGAGCCTTTCTCTATTTTTGTGCAAATGTGCAAAATAGTCCTCCCACAGGGTAATGTCATTGTTTACACACACACATACCCACACCATGATCTCTCCATCCACTCACTAAGTGCTGATATCAGGGGGTGCCAACTATAGAAGATCCTCTATAGAAGTCTTTTCACTACAGGAAGAATTTAGAAGAGAATAAACTTGAAAACTGTACCTCTGCTGTTATGTTTACATGAATGGCATGAATTAAAATAAATTTCAAGTAAATCTGTTGCTTTACTGAAATAAGCCAAACACAAGTTTGCTGCTATAATATAAAGTATGTTAATAGTAATAATGCATGTTTTGCATTAATATTAAGCAGTTTGGCTAAATGCATGGCTAAAGACATGAAAAGAAAATGTAGAATCAGCTCGACAAAGGCAGACTTATAGCCATGCCACTTTGAAAAGGGGGGGCCATGTGTACAATTTAAAACTTGGTCACAACAACAAGATGTTTAAAATCGAAACACAGCTCAATTATTTTCTTATTTTAGATGGGGTTCCATCTAAACTTTGGTAATATATGACCAGAGTTTTTAGAAAATATTGAGCTCCTGTTTTCCAGGAATCATTTGTGTCAGCGTTTCTTAGTGAGATGGCTAATTAGTCTTCACCTTTGAGGAAAAGTTTGAATTATGTTAAGACTGTGAAGTAGTGAGGAAATGCTGAATGAGTTCAATATCTGCCTGTGAAAAGACTACAAGCCTTATTGTGATAATAAGTCTATGTTGTTGTGTAATCGTGTTGTTGCATGCCAGCAATGTTAGACAGCTGTTACTAGCTTTTAAAGCAACAAATACATATTATTGTTAGCCTCCATTTACAGTGTAATAAATCCCTTTTATAGGCTATGAAATAGATTTTAGGAACCCAGTGTTATCTCTTCAGAAACTCCAGAAAAGGAATAAACTCTTCGTACAAATTGGTTACAGTTAAAAATGAAGTTTATGGCTAAATTAAACATTTTAACATCTTGAATTTAAGATTTTGATGTGCTGAGTTTACGCTAAAGGGATAGTGCAGGTTCTTTTGGAAGTAGGTTGTGTCCAGTACTTCTGAGACGCAAGTATCTTACCTGCAGTGAAACGTTTGAGTTAGGGTTAGCAAACAGAGAGCAGAAAAGAGATTTGTTAGCAACATGTGCAGTTATCCAGTCTATTTTTTGAAACCAGATCATAGAAAAACTTTGGTTTTGCTACTTTTCCTTTTGCTGGATTTGAATATTCTTTGGTTTATCTGCCTCCAACCTTCTAGTTTTTCCTTTTAAATAATCCACCTCATTTATAAGTTATAATTTTGCTCACCATCATACTAAGTCTACACAAAATCACATCCACTCACGCTCAAAGCACATTATTTTTAATCCACCCTCACTGGCGAAAGCCTGTGGCTTTGGGCGGAGCCTAGACTGAACAAAATTAGCCCCAATGAGCAGAAAACCGAGGGGGCGGGACAAGACATCTGTCAATCATTTTGTGTCAAGAAAGACATTAAATGAACGAGGTTGTAAAAAGTTAATCCTTTGGAAAGACTCTGGGATTTTCTCAAGACCGTTTGGCACCAGTTTTATTGTACGTTCCACAAAACGTGATGCAGTTTTTTGTTTTTTGTGATGATAAGGTATTTTACCGTTTTTATTGTAAACACAAGGGAGAGTTTAGCTCTACTATATCAGCTGTTCTTGAATATGGATCAGTTGTTTGATTTTTCATAAACATGTTTTTTATTTATTTATTTATTTATTTATTTATTTATTTATTTATTTATTTATTTATTTATTTGTTTATTTTGGTACTTCCATCTTCTTCCAGATGCTTTTATTTTTTAAAAAAAGGTCTTATGTTTCAACAAAGGTTAAAATAAATACTGAGTTCAGTGAAACACAGCTGTCTCGATTGCTGGTGTGTTCTGCATGCCGTTGTGTATTTCTCTGTGTTTTTGTGTCTTGTTCCCCACTCCCAACTCGCCCCACATGGCTCAGGGTCCCATCTCACTCGGGTCTAATCTTCCAGGGTAACTTGTCATTTTCTCAGCAGCCACAGACTTGACGGTGGGCAAAATCTACGCCGCTATGATGATCATGGAATACTACCGACAGAGCAAGACAAAAAAGATGCAGGCCCTGCGAGAGGAACAGGTAGACTCCGTCCCCAGCATCCGGGGGAAATCCCTGAAATGCACCGAGGTTTTTGGTTTTCTACTTCACTCCCCAGCAACCTTTTAAGGACACTTCGTCGACTTAGCTCTCCTGACCGAATCGTGCATTTTGTCTGCTAAATACTGATTACAGACACATGCAACCCTTACTTTGCTTTCAGTAGATGCTTTATTCTTTTCAGCATGCACCCTGATCATCTTCTAAGTACCTTGTTTCTCCGTCAACCAGTGTTTTTTACAATCCGTACTAAAGTTGTTTTATATTTCTTTGAATTTGTTGAAGTGGCGGGGGGGGGGGGGGTGTTCTGAAAGTTTCACTGCCTTTTTTTATTTAGTTTTTGCTCCCAATGTTTACGCCAACATAGATGATACCACATTGCCTCACCATTTGTTTATTGTCCGTGCTTCTCCCCGCCTGTCGATGAATGCCTGCGTGATGCACTCGCTCCCACCCTCTCTCCATTTTCTGTCCACGCTGTGGATGTGTGGAAACATCTCTTTACATGTAATGCCTCCTGATTTCACACAAGTCCATGAAAATTTTTCAATAAATCTTCTCATCATTGACTTGAATTCATTTCTAAAGTGGGAATGAAGCATTTTTCATATTGGCTTTCATGTACTGAGTTTGTGAATTCAGAATGCATTGATATGTTGCTGAATGGAACTTGTGCCTGTGATCTGAACACAAACTCTCTCAAAATCAACATTAGTCTCCAGCTTGTGTAGGTTTTGTTTTTTGTTGGGACGGCTGTGGCGGAGTGGTTAGGGGAGTCGTCCTGGAACCGGAAGGTCACTGGATCGATCCCCCGTCCAGCCGTCTCAGTCGTTGTGTCCTTGGGCAAGACACTTCACCCACCTTGCCTACTGATGGTGGTCAGAGGGTCCGGTGGCGCCGGTGCATGGCAGCCCCACCTCTGTCAGTGTCCCCCAGGGCAGCTGTGGCTACAGTGTAGTTTGCCATCATCAGTGTGTGAATGTGAGTGTGAATGGGTGAATGTCTGTTAGTGTAAAGCGCTTTGGGGTCCAGAGGGACTTGAAAAGCGCTCTATAAGTTCAGTCCATTTACCATTTACCATTTTTCCCTCCATCTGCACATCATCTCACTTAACCTATGTCCTGTTTTTCACCATTTTTAATTACCTTTTTAAAAAATGAATCCACCCAAACCAACATATCATTGATTTAAAAGACAATGGGCCTCATGCAAGAACATGTTCGTATTCTTATCCTAAATTTCTCTTACTTTTGTTCATATGCAAGGTTCATACGAACATGCCACGTCAGATTCAACAAACTCTTCTATCTTCAGGAAAAGTGTGTAAATGAGCTACGTAAACTGATGAATGTGTATCAGGTGCTCGTGCACGGGGAAAGGAGATTTGCATAATTACCACCCCAAAAACACCATATAAGGCTACATTTCCTGCCTCACATACCAGGAAGTGTCCATTCATAAATGACATCGCAAAGTAAAAAAGAAGAACTTTGAGTTCAGAGATTGAAGTTCTGCTCTCAGAGATCCAGAAAAAAGAAATGTAATTTTTTGCAGCGTCAGACCTGCTAAAGCCAAGGAATGAAATGACGACAACTGCTGTTAATGTTGTGTCTCCTGTGGGTCGTTACAGTCACAGAAATAACAATCTAAATCATATTCATCTCTCTCTAGTCCAGCTCTAGTTCTTCTTTGGTCAAATATTTTTAATTTAAGTGTCAGATGTGGTTCTGAAAAAAAGCATTTTAGAATGTCTCCAAACTTCAATCAATGCATAATTTAAGTTGGTTTTTAGTTTGTGATCTTCATATTAATATTGGAGTGTTATACAACAGCATTAATAGCAAATTTAATTTAATCAGTTTATGTCATTAGTTCCATTTAAAATCTAATTCCAATTCAAACAGAATAGCCTCTTGTCAAGATAATTATAGAGTGTGATTTATTTTCAACTCAAAATATCTTCAAACTAGTGAAATATAAAGTTATTAATGAGAAAAACCCGTCTGGATAACAGCAGACTGACTGCTCGTAAAATATACAACAGGTCTGGACCACTCGTGAATTTTGTTCGTATCTGAAAAAAATCTTAGAATACGAGAAAATTGGTGAATGCCACAAATTCTCCTAAATCACTCGTACACACAACTTAAGAACAAATCTGTGCGTACGAACAGTTCTTGCATGAGGCCCGATGTTTGCGTCTAAAAATTTGGTATTTTTGCCTTTGAGTCAATCAACTGTATGTTTTTTTTTAAGTGTAGTCTTTTAAAAAGTTCATAAGGTTCATCCCAGATCAGTCTGAGAAGTTCTCCCCTCTCATTTGGAGTCATTTGAGTTGACAAATCAGCTCCTCCTGCAAGTCTAAGCTATTTATGAAATACAAGTCACAAAGACAGAAAGAAGTTCACAGAAAAACACTATATCTTTATAGCAAGTATTTTAGGTTCAAAAAATGGAAAAGTTTAACTTTAATGTGGAAAAGGAACTGATTGAGGTAACTGGTTGATGATAAAAGTATGCTAATAAAACCAGTAAAAGTATTCATTTTTACGTTATCAAACTGACAACAAATATAATTTAGTTTCCAATTGTAATTTATCTATTTGAAGTACGTTGCAGAAAAGAAAACAAGACTAGCGATGTTTTGCCAGAATATCTGATCTTGGAAGTTACTGTTGTTGTTTTTTTTCCCTAGTTTATATAAAAATGCATTTTTAAACAAGTACAGGCAAAAAGACATTTTTATGTAAAGTTAAAGAACTGAGAATGGATTCTTTACTCTTTCATTTGTTCTACTTGTCTTATTTTACCTTAATTTTTTTTTCTTTCAATGCGTCCTTCATTCCAAATCACTTGTCTTCTTTAATATTTGTTCTTTTTGCATGTCAAGAAAAAAAAAGATTTTCTTCTGTGTCTTCTGTTTGTCGGTTTGTTTGAAGTGAGCAGTTTGTTATACTGGTCTCCCTATCCCATCTCTTCTTTTCTGTTAGTCTCTGTCCTTTGAGGAGGAGGTAAAACCTTCACCCACTACTACAACTCAAACCCATTCTCTCCTTTCATTGTGCCTCCGAATGTTTGTGGGGTGTATTTGTGGTATATTAGGTGTACACTCCAGTCACCGGTAGCTTCCTGTGTCACTCCTGAACCAAAAATTAAAATCTAGCTCTCCTCTTAAACTTCATTTATTAGAGCTGTTTTGGTGTTACATTATTATGTTTCATCCACAATCTTTTCTGTAAGTTTATCCCGTGAATTTAGCAGGATTGATCTGTGGATAAGCCAGGCGGATAAAAAGAAACTTTTCCTGATAACTAAACTGCATATTTGACTTTATATACTTGTGCTTTGATAGATTTTTGAGTTTAGTTCAGGGGTGTCAAACTCATTTTCACCAACAGTCACTTGAGCATTTTGTTGCCCTCAGAAGGCCAATTTTAGTTAATTTCAAGTCTTTAGTTAGTTAACTTTGACGTTTCATCTTTAACTTACTGACTAAACATGAAATGTCACGTTCCTCATCTCATTGCTCCAACTGAGCACTGCTAACAAACAATAACTGAGCTCTACATGGTGTTTCCTGCATAGAATCAGTGTTGAAACACATCCTCTTGTAATCACTGAAAAGTACTACGTGTACAACTAACTAAATGTGAAATGAACAGGACAGAAGTGCTATTAAAAGTAAAGAATCTCTGTTAAGTTGGGGTGAGTAGTTTCTGTCTTGAGTTCTGAACTCACACTTTTCACCAGTCCCAATTCCCAGTTCTGTGCAGCAAAACTAGCTGGCAAAAATGCAACGAAATGGAAAACTCAGTGACTTTTGCCCAGAACTGGCTACTTTTGAGCCCTGTGCACCTCCACCTAGCTGTGGGATGCTGTCATTTTGTGGATAAAATACCAAATTTGGGGGCTGTACTTTATGGTCAGTGCTGGCTTTAAAGCAGCACACGTTTATTTTAAGAGATTAATACAAATTTGAAGCTCTCGCAGGCCGCATAAAATGTTGTGGTGGGCTGCATTTTTCCAGCAGGCCTTGAGTTTGACACGTTTAGTTTAAATGAAGTAAAGTTCCATTTGACTGTATCTAGGATGTGTTGCATTTTAGCTACAGTCAGCTATTCAGTCTACAATCAAAAGTCTGTTATTTTTATCAGTCCACACTGTAGTCAAGTGAGCTACCTGTCTAACAGGATAAACTGACTCGTCGAGGAGGACAGTCTATGACTTTGTTTTTGAAGAGGTCTCACATCCTCTCTGGTCCACAGTTTTTCCACTGCGAGGTGATAAGTCACAGATTCCAGTTCTGTAAAGATGCTTTGGCATCTCTAAGCTCTAACAAGTCTGATGGAAGCAGAGGTTTCTTTGTGGCACAGTTAGTTCAGAATCAGAAATTTTGCCTTCAACCTAATGACGTTACTCAAAAAGTTTGGCTAATGACAGATGACTGTATTTCCCAGTATGTGTTTTTGAGTAAAAGGTATGGGGTGCCGTTTGTAAAGTTACACAGTCAAAAATCACCCCCAACATTTTTGTTTTATTTAGCCTTTTATAAGAAAAAAAGAACAGATTTAATTTTCAAAATCTGTTTTTCGCGGCACGGTGGCTCAGTTGGTAGAGCTGATGCCTCTCAGCAAGAAGGTCACCGGTTCAAATCCCGGTCCGGGGACCTTTCTGGGTAGAGTTTGCATGTTCTCTCCGTGCATGCGTGAGTTCTCTCCGGGTACTCCGGCTTCCTCCCACAGACCAAAAACATGGCTGTTAGGTTAATTGATAACTCTAAAATTGTCCCTAGGTGTGAGTGAGAGAGTGAATGGTTGTTTGTCTCGTTTGTCTCTATGTGTGGCCCTGTGATGGACTTGCGACCTGTCCAGGGTGTACCCCGCCCCTCGCACTGTGACTGCTGGATATGGGCACCAGTGACCCACGCGACCCTGAAAAGGAAGAAGCGTGTACAGAAAATGGATGGATGGATGTTTTTCGCCATATGATTCATACATTAAATGTCATAGTTTATAAACTAAATATTTAACTTACAAATTAAACATTTAGTTAATAAGCTAAATATTTAACTTGTGACTTAAATATTTCGTTTTGAGCTAAATATTTAGGTAGCAAGCTAAATATTTAATTTGCAACCTAAATATTTAACTAGCTAGCTAAATATTTAACTTAAATATTTAGGTGGCTAGATAAATATATTTTGCAACCTAAATATTTAGGTAGCTAAATACTTACAAATATTTAATTTGTAAGTTAATATGTAGTTTATAAACTATGACATTTGTAAATATATGAATCATATGGTGAAAAACTGTCTTTGAAAAAGAAATCTGTTTTTTTTTCTTATAAAAGGCTAAATAAAACAAAAATATTGGTGGTAATTTTTGACTGTGTAACTTTACAAATGGCACCCCATAAAAATGTCTGTTTACTTCATTATTTTATCTATCTAACGGTGTGTTGCGACATATGAATTAGGAAACAATTTTACCTCAAATTCATAAAGGTAGAAGTTCTACTCTGACACAGATCTGAGATCAACTCTCTCCTTGAACATAAAGCAAAGTATTGCAAATGAAAATGCATCGAAGAGTTGTCAGTGACTTCCTAAACACTGGTTCAGTGTGGCTTGAAGGATCCAGATCAGTGGTCCGGCTGAGAACTTTGCCTCAGACATCCACAGCCATGTGCTTGCTGATGGCGCCCCTGTGTGGGTGCATGCCGCGAGAGCATCCTGTGTTTGTGTCCTGTGTCTCCCCCCGAGTGTGCCTGATGCAAGCCTGCAGGCCATGTCATGTATCTCACACAGAACCGAACGCCATTAATGTTTCAGCGCATGGAGGCGCCCTCTGAAGGAGGGGGCACCGACGGCCAGGGGGGCCAGAGCCAAAATGGCCTCCCCAACACCCAGCTGGACAACATCAACAGCATGTGAGTAGAGTGAAGGACGGCAGGGATCTAAAATGCTCTGCACTTAAATGAGCAAATCAAAATAAAGTCGCATATAATCACACATGTACACAATGGCTTCCACAACTTTTACACATAATTTTCAGCAAGAACATTTGATTGTTGGTTTATAAATGATATGACATTAAGCTGTACTAAAACCAGTAGATTATTATTTTTAAAGCTGCAAAATGATGATGTTGCCCATTAAAGTGTAATGTTATCCAGTTTACTGATTATTTATTATTACTCCATAATAATAAGGCAAATCTTTGCAGTTAATTTGGTGTGTGTGTGGTTTATTTATTTATTTATTTATTTTTTTGCCAGACCTCCTGAAGGTGGCATGACTGAGAGCCAATCGTGGATGACGGCCAAGGCCCAGGAAATGTTCCAAAAGACGGGCAACTGGAGCCCGGACCGAGCGTATCCTGATGATCTTCATGAAAACCGCCACAACCCTCAGGTATGACCAGTCTAAGCACGCTGTCATCCTCTTACCACATCCATCTTAGTCCAAGTGTTTCTGGTTTAACAAATGGGTCTGAAGATACAGTTTGGAGAGGCAGGAGACTTCTAAGAAACCCTGCGGTTGCAACACATTCATTGTGTATGTGTGTACATGTACATACTGTTTATAACAAAAAGGAAAACACATAAAAGAGTTTTAAGAGCTAAAATTAATGACAAAATAAAAGTGCTTTTTTTTGGTTCCACGGGCATTTTTTTAAATCTGTGATTTCCTGTCAAACATCATAGTTTTCAGTTTCATTGTTGTGTAGAAACATAAAAACAATTATATCCTTCACACACTTCATCAGTTCTCTGACCTTCTCAGCAAACTTCAATAATTCATAGAGGAGTTTCCACTTTTGTGTCCAAACGTTGTCATTTTTACACCTGACTACAGATCTCTCCTTTTTATTTCATCATCTTCCTGCTCAAAGTCTGTTTCCATTATTTCTATAACCTTATCATTCCCCTGTTTTTCATCCACCCTGTTAACTACTCAACCTTTTTTTTTTGTTGGTTTTGATTTTGGACTTGATGGATCCGTTTTGTGATGCGCACCTGTTCCCTCTTCACTACCCCTTTCTTACTTTCACTTGTCTGTTGGGACGCCCCAACTCCCCCAGAGCTTTATCTCGGTTGGAAATTCAATGTCACGTGCAGGAAGATGAAATTTGGTTTTTGCCTTAAAAAAAGGCTTAAATTTGAAAAATCTCTGCCCCAGATTTTAAATCATTAGCTTAGCTGCTTTTAACTTGAAAGGTATCCGTGTAGTGAATGTTTTTTTTTACTTAAATTCGGATTATTTAATGTCAAATTTTAATCTGATCTGATTAATACAGAGCTTAGCTCAATACTTTACACATTTATAATGTTTAATTTAGTTTTTAATCAAACAAACCTAGCAACAGCCAATTTATCCAGCTATCTGTTGCATAAATGATGATAGAATCCCTATTTTTTTTACTACTTTTCTTATAGAAAGAAAATAAGAAGTAGGTTTGTTTATAGTTGCTTACATTTTATGGCCCTCCCTTGGTTGGTCAGCGACCTCACGGCATGTTCGTGTCCACTCCCTCAGAAGACAGTGGTCACGCCCCTCCCCCTCTCATTGTGTTTTGCAGACTGTAGAGATGAGGGAGATGGGGCGGGACGGGTACTCCGACACTGAGCCCTATCACCCAGTGGATGGGCATGGGCGGACCCTTTCCATGCCCCGCCTCTCGGCAGACAACCAAGTGAGCACATTCATCCCACCATCGTCATCACTATCACCTGTCACCTTCATCCATCTCTGTCACCATCATGCCTGTTAGTTGGCAACAGTTGAAGTGAATCCACAAAGTACTTCTTTCTCAATTAAGAAGACATGAAGCTATATATCTATATGAAGCCTAAATTTAAAAAAGTTTCTATTTTGGTTTTTTTTATAAAACAGCTAGTATAACCTCATCTACTCTATGTTATTATTTGACAAAATAATATCAGTTTATGTTTTAGGAATTTAATGTGACAGTGATTAAACTAACAAAGGCATTTAACTGCTTGCCGATTAAACCTTTTTTATTTGTCTTTTGCCATCTGAAGGGTAAATGTAGTTTAGGATGAACCATATCTGATGAAGACTTGTAAATTCACTTCCTGCTGCCTGGTCACTATTCATCTTCCTCTTTCATCCTCCTTTCAACACCAAGGGCTTGATCTACTGAGGTCCCAAATTAAAATGACACAGCATGGTGTGAGTGATCACTAAGACTGCGTTTGCAAATTACAGGTGCAAAAGTGGTGTGGACCACCCTAATTAAATAAGGATTTTCCTACTGTCTTGTGCACCATGGAGAGTTTGGGAGAGTGGCTGTTGGTGAAGGAGGCAAATGACAAGAAAATGCAGTGTTATAAGGAGTTTTTTCCAAAGCAGATACGGCATGGTTTCTGTTTGTGACTGGCTCCTAATACTGTTTTTATTCCTGACACTCCAAACACGTTGGCACATGCACGGAATATTCTCTCTCATCTTTAATAACCTATTCCTAATTCTCACCACAATAACCGCAATGTTGTGTCAATTTGCACCTGCCTTGCAAACGTGCAAAGTGTAAATGCAAAACAGCAACTGCAAACAGTTTCAAGTAGGGCTGCAACTAACGATTATTTTAATAATCGATTAATCTGTTGTTTATTTTTTCGATTAATCGGCCAAATCATTAAAACGCTTAATTACCTGAATATGAGTAGATATAAATTAAGTTAACTTCTTAAGGATGCAAGTTATTGATAATGAATTAATCTAAAGTTGATTTATCTCATAGATTGATTAACAATTAATTAATAAGCAGCCATTTAAAAAAAACAGAGTTTTCTCAGTAGGATGTAGGAGAAATACACGTTTTTTTCAGTCAGTATTTAATACAGCTGGCAAAATAAATA
>NW_013952718.1:572749-574613 GCF_001266775.1 Austrofundulus limnaeus | reverse complement strand
GCCTACCCCAGTTACCACTACTGTGCATGTGTGTCAAGGACAGAAAGGCAGATGTGGCAGTGGAAGGTGTCAAAGCAGTTTGGAGAGAAAAACAAAGTAAAGAACAAAAAAAGAAAACGATTAATCAATTATCAAATTATTCATCAATTATTTTAATAATTGATTAGTCGTCGATTAATCGATTAATGGTTGCAGCCCTAGTTTCAAGGCCCTGTCAAACTGTGACATTTTAAAAAACTTATGCAATTTTTGTCCTACACACTGTTATAAGTTACACAAGTTAGGTGTAAGTGGTGAATATGTTGTCAGCACGACGGACAGACAATTTTGGACATGCTCAAACCTTTCAGCCCATGCCAACGTGCTGCTGATAAGTGAGGCATAAGTTACAGGTATGCTAATTTATGCATCAGTACATATGTTTCAGGTAAGTTGTTCAATTGTTATTCATGAGTGGATATAAGTCTGACACCAGCGGGACAATTCTGAAACAGCACATAACTCCAGAACCATGTTTAAATGTACCAATAGAACCAAAGATCTGTTCTGGACTCTGGAAAACAGAGTAGGGTGTTTATGTTCCAGCCACAGACAACACTTGGAGAAAACTCAGGTTTTTTAGAAAATGTCCGCTCATCATTTAATTGTTAGTCGACTGATAAGATCAATCAACGTTAGTTGTGATGCAAAAAATGCAAACCAAAATCATGTCTTTAATTCTGATCATAACCTACAGAGTGACAGGTTTTACCGTTAATATTCTTTAATTCCCTTAAGCAAAGCAATATCCATAGACTATGAACGGCAGCAAAATGAGCTGAGTTAAACAGAGCTGCACCTCGAGCCGCACGCAGTGATCCGGGGGGCTTCGGGCTGCGCTCCATGGTGGTGATCAGATTGTGCCACAACAACCATCCCATTTGTTCCAGAACTCGTGCAGCTGTTGATCGATGTTGTTGCTGTAGTGACCCGGGTCTCTGTTTTAGGATGTATTCACACCTGACTCATTTGGTTTGCTTTAAACAGACCAAAGTTCGTTTCCCCTGTTGGTCCGAACCTTTCATGCAGGTGTGAATACACTCATGCAAACCCTGGTGCAGATCTAACAACCGGGCCGAGGCCAGTTTTTGAGGTGGTCTTGGTCTTCTTCCAAACAAACTCTGGTGCGGTTTGCTTCTGGTGTGAATACAGACCAGACTCAAACTGAACCAACTACAGGAAACATGCGCCTTTTTGGACTTCACGGGCCACTGTAGAACCAATGAGCAATGTTCTTGTAATGTGTACATATTATATAACCAGAGTTGCACATCAGCAGTGCGCAGGTACGCATGCACGATCAAAGTAGGAAAAAGTGCACCAGATGGAATGTCATAAAGCTCACTTGCGTACCTAAGATTGTACCTGATTGTCTGTCAAAACAACAGCTAGCAGGGCTCTAGAGTGCGACCAGTTTGGTCGCAAACACGACCTGATTTCTTGTTTTAAAAAAAATAATCCAGCCGCACTGGTGTGAATGGATCATTGTTCGGTGCGCCACAGCGGGACCCTGATATAAGGATTAAACGGACTCTGCCTTCAACAAATCAGAAGAAGTCCAGAGCCGTTTTGTCCAATCAGAGCAGAGCAGGGCGGGACTTTCAGTGAGAGCAGTTTGGTTGAAGCAGTGGACCGGCTCGACTCGAGCTGCTGCAGCAATCAGTCACATCTCTTCCTCCGTTTGCTTCTGAACTACCAGAGACTTTGGTCTGTAAAACCTAACTTTACATTAAATATATGTTCAGAATGTTGTTATTGAACAGATCTGTCCAACTCTGTGTGAGTGACTAAACTCTCCTCCTGAGAGACTGCTGTGACAGGAGCG